>NC_060963.1:1597500-1607500 GCF_910589235.1 Vespa crabro
AGCACACGAATACGCGCATTTGGATCAATATGATATTAAAGTCTCTCTCTCTCTCTCTCTCTCTCTCTTTTTCTTTATTTTCTTGAAAATCATTAAGAGACATACATAAATCGTAAACAAGAATAATTAGACGAATGCCATTAGTCTTATTTGTGTTGTTATTTCATTCAAACATTTATAATAATAATTCTTACTATTATTATTATTATTATTATTATTATTATTATTATTATTATTATTATTCGATCATTATCATCATGATTATTATTCGTAGATAAACTAATCACATGTTTTCCTCCTTCACATTTATTATCAATAATTTAAAGACGTTCGTATAAAAATATAATTTCATAATTTCGTTCGGTGACGTTCATTCTTAACGTGTATCCTTTCGAGATCATCAATATCCCGAGAGTTAGATAATATAATAGAGATAAGATAAGATATTCTTAACAAATCGAAACTTCGATTTACGATAAATCTTTAAAACGAGCTACGATAATATTATTCGTAGCTTGTTTATTCTCGTAGTAGAGTTACAAACAACATGAATTATAACTTTAGATGCTTTCTCTCCCACTCCTCTCCAAAATCTCGCCTACCACCCACCGCCTACTCCTCCACGTTTTCCCTTTATTCTCTCTGTTCGTCCAACGAAGTTAGTCCTGACGTATTAAATAATTTTCGTTTTAAATAGCATTTGCACATCGATTTACTTCCTTCTTGATAAATCTTGCGAATGTCGGTGAATGATATGTTCTTTCGATGGGAGAGAAAAAAAAAAAAAGAAAAAGAAAAAAATCGAAAAACCAAAAAATATTCTATCCGATTAAATGCGAACAATATCGTAAATATGATAAAACGTTAATTCCAAGTCATTAGAATGTAATAATCGAGATAGATGAAGGTGATCGATTAGTTAAAAAAAAAAAAGAAAAAAAAAAAGAGGAAAAAAAGAAAAGAAATCTCACGCTCGTTAATTCATTAAAAAGTTATCGAGTTGTACTCTCTCTCTCTCTCTCTCTCTCTCTCTCTCTCTCTCTCTCTCTCTCTCTCTCTCTCTCTCTCTCTCTCTCTCTCTCTCTCTCTCTCTCTCTCTCTCTCTCTCTCTCTCTCTCTCTCTTTTTCTCGACGCAGAGCAGAGGCATTAAGATTTTAGTAGGTCACGAAGAAGGATCAAGAGAGATAGCTAGTGAGGCTGCACCGGGGAGATGTTTTTTCTTTTTTTTTTTCTCTCTTTTTTTTTTTTTTTTTTTTTAAAACTATGAGCACAGAAACGAAAGCCAACTTGTAACAATAAAGAGTGCATTGCGGTAGAGAGGAGGAGAGATATTATATCAGGAAGCAACGGTACCGTTTTTCGTAAGTTTACGATCGTCGGCATTCGCGTCGGCGGCAATATAATGACAATGAGTGTATGACAGTGAGAGACAAACAGAGGAAGAGAAAGAAAGAGAGAGAGAGAGAGAGAGAGAGAAAGAGAGAGAGGGTGAAAGGAGAGGACGGTCAACATATAAGTTAACTCATAGATACATTTGTGCATTTTTATAAGTACTTAGTCAGTACGAGTAATGTATGTATATCTATTCTACGCTTTGTTTGTTCTAGTCCCTTTTTCCTATCTCTGTTTTTTTTTTTGTTGTCGTTTTGTTCGATAAAAATTCCTTTATCTATTCGCGTATATGGACGTACGTATGTACGTAACTCGTAATACTAATCCCATTGTCTGACATTTATTTGGCATTCAAAAAATTACGAGACGCAATTTTTTCTTTTCTATCATGTATTAACATACTCTACAAGGTCGTTTTCATCGTTGATATTTGTTATTTATTCTATTATTAAATTGTCTTTAACGAAAGATTAATAAAAACAAAAAAATATTTACCATTTTGTTCTGACATATATATTATACAGACGAACGAAGAGTAAAGAAACTTTATTTCGATTTTACTTACGCGAAGGAATCGCGTGTTTAGATAAAAACTTCGTTAGCATACTCGATTGATTTATGGGACAATTATGGCGATTTTCTTCGTTAACTCGTTTTCGTTCGTTGATGGTTTCTTCTTTTCTTTATTTTTTCCCTTTCTCTCTCTCTCTCTCTCTCTCTCTCTCTCTCTCTCTCTCTTTTTGCCTTCTTCTTCTTTTTTCTCTTCTCTTTTAACCCGAAATCGCTCTCGTACGATCGTGTCCTACTTTCTTTGGATTGGATTGAATTGGATTGGATCGGATTGGATTTTCTTAGAGATCTTTCTTTCTTTTTTTTTTCTTTTTCCTTTCTTTCTTTTTTTTTTGTCTTTCTTTTTCTTTTTCCTTTTTCTCACTCTCCATCGTTATTTAATTCCCCGAATAAAAGTTATAGGTACTCGCATCAACCGGCTTCGTTTTTCCTGTCGCGAGAAGTTAATACCCCCTTTGTCTCTGGTAATCGTCTCGTCTAAGTGGAAGTACCGATAAAGGCCCCTCGAGGTATCTCTTCCCTCTTTCTCACACTCATTCGCATTCTCGGTCTCTCTCTCTCTCTCTCTCTCTTTCTCTCTTTCTCTTTCTCTCATCTCGAGGAAAAGGAAGATCGAGAGGAGCAGAACGCGACAGTTTGATCGTGACGGTATCGTCGCCTCGACGGTAGGACCAAATTGATTTTGTGCCTTTTAAAGAGGATCTTTGGAGGCTTCGAGCATTTCACACTTCACGACAAATCTCAGAATTTTACGAGTGCATCCATCCTCGAGAAGTGTAGCTGAGAAAGAGAGAGAGAGAGAAAGAAAGAAGAGAAAGTTTGAATGTCTGAGCTCGTCGCACAGAAAGAAAAAGAGAGAGAGAGAGAGAGAAGAAAAAGATCCTCTCTCTCATTGAGAGTACTCTCAGAGTCCTCAGAGAATCTAATGGAACGAATAAATGGGTGAGGAGAGGGAGGGAGGGAAGTTGAATTCGAAAAAAATTGGATCGGCAATTGGCATGGAAATAAAAAGTCAAAGATTCGAATGTTAACGATGACTTTCATTCATGATTCGTTCCGTATTAAATAGGACAATAAAATGAATATAATTATAATAATAAAGAAATGGGAATAGAGTGATAATAAAAGAGAACTGTTGAAGTGTGAGACGATTTATTTCGTGTTATCGATTGAAAGTCAAACAAAAGTAAACATAATGAAACGTATGTGTTATAAATAAAGATTAAAAAAAATAAAAAAAAAAAAGGAAGAAGAAGAAAGGAACACAAAGTATAATTTAATTATTAATATTTATGAAAAATTAAAGATAATAGGTACTGTAATAGAGGGTAGAGGCGGCGAGTTGTGTTACAACGCCGAGGGTAAATTTCGTCGAGTTCAGTGGCGCAATGCGGGGTGGCCAGACAACATGGCGCACCCCATCTTGCCCCTTCTCAACACGTAAACGCACGACGAACTTACGAGCTACCTCCTATACGAATACCTATACGATCCTATATCATTAGACAACGTATATATTTAACGTTTTATATTCATGTTAGAATACATACGTATCATAAAGTTAAAACTCTCTCGTTGCCCGTTATCCTATTCTAATTAAATAGTATACACCGAAGGATATACTTCTTTTGGGATTAGTTGTGTGAGTAATGACGCGTCACTGGTTCTACAAAATAGTTTAGTTTTCTTTTTTTTTTTTTTTTTTTTTTTTAGATCTAAAAATTCTCTCTGATCTCCAATAGGAAAGAAAAAAAGAAAGAAAAAGAAGAAGAAAAAAAAATATTTCTTAACGAAAGTCTCAAGAAAACTTTTCAACGACGAGAAAGTTTTCCCGAGTGTGTGTGTGTGTAAGACAGACAGACAGACAGGGAGAGAGAGAGAGAGAGAGAGAGAGAGAGAGAGAGAGATCCCTTTGGAGTCCCTAGCAATTAGGGTGAAACTTATTATGTTTTTTCTATTTCCCGAGAATTAGAATTCGTCACTCGAGCCGTTCTAATTTTTCTTTTCTTTTCTTTTTTTTTTCTTAGTTCATTGAACTCCACGTTAGAGATAGTTGTTCCGAGTCACGCAGGGACGAGCCACGCAAACACGCACGTACGTACGTACGTACTTACGTACGCAACGCATTAACGCACGTCGTCTCTAACTTTATGGAATTCGTCGAACGAAATAAATTCGTTGATCGCGTTTCTATTAGAGAGAAGGAACGTGATAAGGATAGGCCTCGTAATAGTTGAGACCTCGGTCTCGACCCCGCTGAAATCGTCCATATACTCTCGGAGTATTGATCGAAGGAGTCGTAGTCGATGATAGTACGTTTATCGTTCGGTCTAACTTCCTCCCTCTACCCAGGGCCGCCCTGCTCTCATCCCTCTCTCTCTCTCTCTCCGCACCTTTCCTCCTCCTCCTCCTTCGCTCCTCACCCCACCCCACCAAACCCATTCCTACCGAACGCCCACAACCCTCTTCGTATTTCGTAGGAATTCATTTTTACAATTTTCTTTATTTATCTTTCTTGTTCTTTCTTTCTTTTTCTTACGGGCGCGATTGATTATTCCTAAGAAAAAAGAAAGAAAGAAAGAAAGACAAAATCATGATTATCGAATTTGATCAATTAAGATATCCTTGGCCTTTGCGAGAAACAGTAAGGAATATGTCGAACTCGAATTATTCGATAATTTAAGAATAAGAGAAAGAAGAAAGAGAGAGTTTGTTGAATCATTAAACGAGTCGTCGTATCCACGTTTATCAACGATATCGACGCAGAAAGTTTATATATTTCTCGATATTACGACGAGGAAGTCTCTCTCTCTCTCTCTCTCTCTCTCTCTCTCTCTCTCTCTCTCTCTATCGATTGTTTCGTTAAATATTTAATTCTAAACGAATATTATTCGATTTAATATTAAATTCGTGTCAAGGAAATATTACAAATGTTACGATCGAGATATCTCAGTATTCTGTCTCGGAGTTTGAATAGTGTTTTTGTGGTCAGACACGAGAGAGAAAAAGAGAGAGAGAGAGAGAGAGAGAGAGAGAGAGAGAGAGAGAGAAAGGTAGAGAAGGTGAATTTTCTAAGAGGGTAGGGGAAAAAGGATGTAGGGTGTTGTCTCGAAAGCGTTGATCTTCGCTCGTACGAGATATATCGTTGCCGGATGGAAAGAAAATGAGGGAAGGACCGACCCTTTGGAGCTCTCACACCCTGCGTGAATTTATAACAGCTCGTTGCAGTCGTTCTACGATGAATAGAAGCTTTTAAAGAGATCTAAGCTTTCCTTTCTTCTATCATTTACGTGTAATCGATAATAAACATTTTTACAATCGCAACTTATTCACTCGTATTATCGATAAATTTCATTCACGAAGAAATTATATTTTTAATTTTTAATCATCGTTGAACGAGTTTTATTTTTATCTTACTTTTTTTTTTCTCCTTTGTTTTTTTTTCTTTTTTCTTTTTTTTTTTTTTTTTTTTTTTTTTTTTTTTTTTTTTTTTTTTTTTTTTTTTTGAAAATAGCTAATATACAAACACGCACATATAATTATATTTCTAATAGTATTCCGTATATTAAATAATTAAAAATTATTTCCAACGAGGACATCGTCGATTATAAATATTTAAAAAATTCGAATTATTTTCTGGGTGGATCTTTTTTGTGCAATTTTATATGGAACAAAAAAGAAAAGAACGCGTAGAGAATTTCTTAGTTCGATCATTCGTACGTAACTTGGTATCTCAAATTTAATGATAATTCACGATAAATCAGTCGTTGCGCCATATTCGTGTTTCCCGTCTTGATTCGATCGTATACGATCGAAAAAGATGGCCTACCAAGGTACGAGCTTCTTAAATAATCGACGAGCTTTCCTTTCAATAATTGATTATCCCGTTTCCTTAGTCAAGAACTGGAATTACTTTGTAATGGGATTCGTTGTTGAAATTCCAAGAAAGGAGAAGTCGATTAACAACGAAATGTTTTCCTTTTTTTCTTTCCTTTTTTTTTTTTTTCTTTTTCGAACGATTTGTTGAAGCCTTGACATTAATCGATAACATTCCTCTTTTCTCTATCTCTATCTCTATCTCTATCTCTATCTCTATCTCTATCTCTCTATTTCTATATCTTTCTGTCTCTCTCTCTCTCTCTCTCTCTCTCTCGAGTATTGAACATTCGTATCGCGTGAGTATCGACGATGAAGCTGCTGAGGGAATTTACGAAGGTAGACGAGGGAAAACGTAGTACTACGTGCAAATACAACTAACGTAATGTAGAAAGTTTACGATTATTTTTCATTCATGTTTGGTTAAATTTACAAAGAAAGTAGACCGTGTTAAAAGTCATTAGAGACAACGAATAGACGTGAGACATTGGAGAAAGGAACAAATTTCTTGCTGACCTATGTTATCTCTTACTTCGAATGCGACGAATAAAAGGAAATAAGAAAGAAAGAAAGAAAAAAAAAGGAACAAGGATAAGAAAATCTCTCGTTCGTTATAATAAAAGTAAATAATCATGAAAGAAAAGATATCGTCGGATGGACGATAATTTAAATAATATCGAATTCATTTAATAACATGGAATATCTGATACGTATATTAATTTAGATTTCAACGATATAATAAATAGATTATAATAAATATGAAATTTGAAATGATCGAACAAAGGAAATAGATTACAATATATGTGTGCATATATATATATATATATATATATATATATATATATATAGTATATGATTCGATCCACTTTAACCTCATGCATCCGAACCGAAAGATAATCAACCTTCACCCTAGCTCGAACCGACATGCTTATCTAAGACACCCTAATAGGTACGTCCGAATTCGTCGCCCTTCTTCCAAGAATCGGGCTAACGAACATACGGCGTTCCCGTAGGAATCCCTCTCTGTTTCTACGAGGATAACGTTAAGGTAGAAGAAAAAGGGAGGAAGGGAGGGCATTGCCTGGCACGCGTCGACAAAAGGGACGAACAAAAGGCTGGGAAATGGTGAGCGAATTGCTCATTATCGAATGGTCAAAAGCAAGAGAGAGAAAGACCAAGACAGAGAGACAGAGAGACAGTGAGAGAAAGAGAGAGAGAGAGGAGGGTGTCAGTGCCATTGGGATTTCACGGCCAGTTCGACGGGAAAGGCAACTAATACTCGTCCCTTCTATGTGTAAGTACGTGTAGATCTGTTTTTGAAGAGAAGAAAGGCGAACATCCATAAAGAGCAAAAGGGGGTGGCAATCGACGAATCGCCTATTCCACCCCAGAGGGTGAGAATGAATCGCGTGAAAATTTTCCCTGCCTTTCGATTCGATAGAAAAAGACCGACGTTATTCATTCTCTCTTTCTCTTTTTCTTTCTTTCTCTCTCTCTCTCTCTCTCTCTTTTTCTTTTACATCGAAGTTTAATCGGAATCAACGTTGAAGTTGAAACCAAATCACGAACTTTCAATGAGGGGAGAGAGAGAGAGAGAGGGAGAGAGGTCGAATTAATCGGAAGTTAGTATATCCCCGAGGGTCGAGGATCGTATTTTAAACTTTGTTGAAATGTTCGTTTCGAATAATTTTTTTGGGATTATTTCAATGGATAGAAAAGAAAAGAAAAGAAAAGAAAAGAAAAAGAAAAATAAAAGAGAGAGAAAGAAAGAGAGAGATTGTTATTTAAATCGAACATTTCCTTATTGATAAATTTTATATAAAATTCTTATAATATTTTAATAAAAATTTTATCTTATTAATATTTAAAACGATGTGAAATATTTGACGTGTCTAAATTCGCATCAATATTGAAATATTCGATCAAAGTGAAAAGTGATTGGTGCCGTTGGAAATGGGGTGGGCGGAATGATTCTCTCTTTAATCGAAGTAGAAACTTTGGGAAAGTGCAATCCTCCTTTGCTCACCTCCCCCTACAACTCATCTTTATTTCTCTCTCTCTCTCTCTCTCCCTCCCTCCCTCTCTCTCTTTCTATTTTCTCCTTCTCATCCCTATCGATCGACCATCCGCACCCTTTTACCGGAAACTGCTTTTGCACGGAGAACAAACGTTGATGGGCTTGCACATTATCCTTTTTCTCTCTCTCTCTCTCTCTCTCTCTCTCTCTCTCTCTTCCCCTCTCTCTTTTTCTCTTTCAGGCACTCTCCGACTTTGATGCATTCTCTTCTTAACATCCTTTCTATAAACGTCTAAAATTCGATCATTTCGCAGAGAATTTCTTTTATAACATCGATTACATATAAATATTAAATTAATTATAACAAAATACAAATTATTATACACACAGTATTAACGTTTTGCTTTGTTAACTGATAATTCATTGTCTACGATATATATATATATATATATATATATTAATTATTAATTTTTTATTTGCCCTTTTTTCCCTCCTTTTTTTTTCTTTCTTTAGAAGAACAAAAATTAGTGCAGAAAAATTAATATAATACCAGTTTATATATATATATATATATATATATATATATATATATATATATATATATGATATTAATTTGCCGAAATAAGATCGAGTATGAAAATTATTATGAGTATTAAATTTCGATGAGGATTATTTTCTTGGAGGTAACATTAAGGGATGGTTTCTAAAGAGTAGTAAGTTCATACATAGCAGCGATTCTTTCCCGACGGAAACAATTTTACTCTTTGAAAGTGTAATGGCAGTAGAAGCATTGTCCTTCGCGATAAGGGCCTCCGACTGTTAATAAAAGTACCTTGCTACTTTTCTCCCTTCGATAATATCTGATAGGATGAGGAACATAGGATTGAGAAATTAACGCTATTTTTTCCCTTCTTTTTCAATTTCTTCCTTCGTATATCACGGAAAAAGACAGACAGAGAGAGAGAGAAGAAGAAGAAGAAGAGAGAGAGAGAGAGAAGAAGAAGAGAGAGAGAGAGAGAGAGAGAAGAAGAGAGATTATTACTCGACAGACAACTCCCCCACTCACCCACTCCCAACCCCATCCCAATCTCCATCCCCATCCCCCATTCCCCGTCTCTATAATTTATCGATCATTATTCGACATAAAAGATATGATAAAGAAGGGGGAAACGTTCGACCTTGACTCCTTCCATGTTATTACACTTCATGCACGTGATACTTCTGTATGAAGTGTCTACACACACATACACACACACGTACGTTATTACATACTAATCGATTTATTAATATATAAAATGAGAATGAATTTTTAATTCATCAATTGTCACTAGTATTGTCATGAAAAATTCGTAGATTATTTCGTATCTTTTTTGTATAATACGTAGGATTGTATTTCGTCGACCGGAGGATGTAAAAACAAAAACAAAAAAAAAAAAAGAGAGAGAAAAAAAGAAGAAAAGAAAAAAAAGAAGAAAGAAGAAAGAAAAGTAAGAGAAAAAGAAGCAGAATTTATACGTTTTCTCGTGAAAGAGACTTTGGGTACAGGGACAGACGGGCGGGTGGAGGGATGGAGGAGGAGGAGGAGGAGGAGAAATAAATCACAAGAGGAAGAAGAAGAGAAAGAAGGAAAAAAAGCGTAGAACAGGAAACAAGGGACGTAAATTAGAGGCGATCTGAAAACGATATTATTTTTTTTTATTAGCTAGATTGTCGATGTTTTTCCTCTTTCTTTTTTCTTTTTCTTTCTTTTTTCTTTTTTTTTTTTTTTTTTCTTCCTTCTTTATTCTCCAGTTCATCGCCTCGAGAAAGCAGAAAAATATGATCGATATATGATAACTGTACAGAGAAGTTATGAGAATGTCATTCGATTAGATATGATTTAATTCACGAAATTCTATGAGAATTCAATCGATTGGAAAAATACAACGATAATATTTCGATGGATCTTTGCCAAAGAAAAATAATACTTAAAGTTATTGGTCTCGAATCGTACGTACGTACGTACGTACGATTATTTTACTATCACAAATATAAATTCAATTCTCTCCATTGTGTTCAATTTTATTCATCGTTTGACGAAGAGAAAGTGTCTTGGATATCCTTCCTATGTAAGTTCAATGGAATACAATTCTTCGTTTTCTTTT
>NC_060963.1:1615000-1632500 GCF_910589235.1 Vespa crabro
ATAAGAAAAAAAAAAAGAAACAAGAAAAAAAAAGAATTCCTCCATCTATTCAATGACATTATTGACTCGAAGTATGAGTCAAGGGAGATAGAAAAAGAGGAAGATAAAGATAAAGAGAAAGAAAGACAAAAAGAGAGAGAGAGAGAGAGAGAGAGAGAGAGAGAGGAGTTAACGTGAATGGTCGGCACGTATACTTATACGCCTATCTGTGAGAAATTTATCAATGTTGTAGTACGATGTAAGTACTTGGGTAGCTACGGTAAGGGTAATCGAGGAACCTTTCAAGGAAGGGCTACGAGAAGGCACCACCCTTCTTCTCTTACCTTTATTTTATTTTTTTTTTTTTTTCTATTCATTTCTTTTCTCTCTTTCTCTCTCTTTCCTGTACGTAGGAAGAACCAACAGGCCGGCCGGCCGGCCGGCGAACTATCGTGGATGCGTGCATGCGAGGCGTGCGCCTCGGAGAGGGTGGCCTGGGCTCGAGGGGGTATTCTGGGAGGGCTAGCCGAGGGCGGAGGAGAGGGCTGGAAGGTGTCGATCGATGAGTCGTACACACCACGAGGACGTGGGTTTCCTCGTTGGACATACAGCTTGACCGTCGCGTGCTATCGATCGACTGCCCTATCTCCCTCTTCCTTCGTCTCTCTCTCTCTCTCTCTCTCTCTCTCTCGCTCTCTCTCTCTCTCTCTCTCGACTTTTTTCTTTCTTTCTTTCTTTCTTTCTTTTCTTCTTTTTCTCACGCGTTCGTTGAATGAAAGGCCACTGCCGAGTCGATTTCCTCGAGTCTGGAAATGTCTCGATTTTGAGATTACATTTCGTTTTATGTTATAACAAAAACAGAGAGAAAGAGAGAGAGAGAGAGAGAGATTGATTTTTATTTCTTTTGTTTCCTCTATTTTTTTTTTTTCCTTCATTGCACCCTTTGAATATATCGTCTGGTTTTGAACATATTCGTGTGATATCATTCGGAAACGCATTCGGTCAGATTTGAATCGGCTTTTCGGTCATTATTTCTCAAAGCGCTTTCGTTTGCCCGTAGAAGTTTAATTGCTCTTCCGTGAAAGCAATTTCGATCTTTCGATTAGGTTGTTATCATCATGAATATCAAGGAATTTTCTTTGGGATCGTTCTCCGTTCGATTGTTAATACAAATAGAAATTTATTTGACTGATATATTCCTGAATATCTTCTCTCTCGTCGAGATATAATATTATCTGTAAATATAATAGCTACAGTAAATATAGTAGTATGTTATATCTCGGGGAATTAAACCAACCGGATAGATCCGCTTGGGATTACTTTATTAAGCGAACGAGAGAAAGAGAGAGAGAGGAAGAGAGAGAGAGAGAGAGAGAGAGAGAGAGAGAGAGAACCGAACGGGGAAACACCTAAGCTCCGTATTTCACCGTCCAACTTTTAATTAATCAAATAACGCCACGGCATGCGACTAGTTTAATGTCACCCTCGCTGCAAATCCCCAATATACAATGAATTATTTTTTCGAAAAGAAGCCTCCCGTGAATTCGATCAATTAAAACTTGGCTTTATAATTGAGTTTCTCTGGGCTTTCATCATTTTCAGAATTGTTTCGGGATTTCGCGTGCGGCGTACGGACCACGTGAATTCGAATAATTTCTTTTTCACGTTTGCGCTTCATTTTCCGCGTCGGACGTATATTTGCGATTTTTTTCTTTTCTTTTTTTTTTTTTTTTTTTTTCTACGAGATCAAAAGCGAGAGCGACGAATAAACAAAAATATGAGTGAATATAACGAACGCGATATTGAATGAATCATTAGATTTTTATATCGCTCTCTAACACACACACACACACACACTCTTTCTCTCTCTCTCTCTCTCCCTTCTGTTATATTTCATCGTATAAAATATAGTTCATTCCATCGATAATATATTTGTTTATGTGTTTATCTTCGTTTAATCGCAAGCTTGTCTATTCCCAAATGAATATTTTAATGACGACATTGGTCGAGATTTGTCATATTTTTTCTTTTTTTTTTCTTCTTTTTTTTCCTTTTTTTTCTTTTCCATCTAGAAAAGATTAAATTGAAATATTCAATAAGTGAGATAGATTGACATAAGATAGGATAAGCAGTAAATTAATCTAACATTATATCGATTATTTTTCTATCGATGAAAATCATTGCCGTTAAGGAAGAATCTATTATCGGGTACATTAAACGAGCTCGCAGTTTATATTTACGTGTCATCGCGATAACGTGAAAAGTTTATTTGATATACTCTTATTACTTTCGTACCATCAACTACGAAGCACTCAAATTTTATAACACACCATCGTGCGTGTGACAAAGATATAAATATTTCTTCCTCTTTTGCTTTGTATTTATCTCTTTTCTTATCCTCAGTTTATTTTCTACGGTTTCGTTTCGCGAAACATTTGTCTCTACTGCTTGTTCGGCTGCTTGCTACGAATTTCGCGTGTTTGCAATTTCGTATATATATATATATATATATATTTTTTTTTTTCCTAAGCTATTTAAAGAGATGAGTTGGGTTGGGTGATGTCTCGCATAGATATATGTAAGTCTTTTATGTTAATTTCCTTCAAAATATTTCCCCGGAAATTGTCAATACGATAAAACGCTATGATGTATAAAGCAACCAATAGACATATATATATATATATATATATATATATATATACATAAAATACGTGAATGTTATTTGTTAGAAATTACATGTATCTAATTACTTATCTGTTTACATAGCTATATCAATAAAAAAGAGGAAAAAGATAAAAAGAATCTCATCGAATTTATATATCTCGAGGATATTACGATTAATGAAATTATGTTCGTTCTAAAGGAACGTACAAAAAAAGAATACGTCATATAAATATTATCAAAATTTCGAATTTCTCGACGTAACTCAAAGATTAACTTGAACGATCTATTTGATTAATGTGAAAGAAAAAGAGACAGAGAGAGAGAGAAAGAGAGAGAGAGAGAGAGAGAGAGAGAGAGAGAGAGATGATATTTGTTTGACGAACTGTTTGATCGTCTGTTTGACGAAGTGTCAAAAAATTATCGAGAATTTTGTTCACGTAATTGGATATAAAATTTTATTCGTAGTGATAGAGACACGTCCATTTGTTTCTATGGACAGCGTTTACTGTTACCAGAGAAAGATAGATATATAGATAGATAGATGATAGATAGATAAATAGATAGATAGATAGATAGAGAGAAAAAGAGAGAGAAAGAAGCAGAGATGGTTAGAAAAGGTGGCACGTGTTACGAGCATATCTCTCTCTTTCTCTCTCTCTCTCTGTCTCTGTCTGTCTGACTATCTCTCTCGAATTCGACGATAACGCTACGTACGGTTCGATACCGAGCGTCGCGACGCCCGGCAGTCTGCCACCGTTCCGTTCCGTCCCGTTTCGGTCCCACGCACATACACACACACACACACAAAAGCATATACAAACACACACACAAACACACATACAAAAGCATACACACGAAGACACGCATTTTCATCGACGATAAGACGTCTGCGTCTTCTTCTTTTTCTTCTTTTTTCTTTTCTTCTTCCTTCTTTTCCTTTTCTTTTTTTTTTTTTTTTCGTCATCTTCTACTTCTTCTTCTCCTTCTTCTTCTTCTTCTTCTTCTTCTTAGAGGAGTGCACGTGTTGGTGTACGACGCCACCATGGGCGCCGGCTTTTAAGAAGAACCTACAAGAACGTATTGATTTTTCTTATCTTCTTAGAAAGCATGATGTTCATGGATATTTATAACTATATATGAAGAACAAATTCAATTTTTTTTTCTTTTTATATATATATATATATACATATATATATATATATATATAATAGTTTCATTAATACGTACGTATAAATTATTGCAAAGTCAAATAGAGAAATCGAAAGATACTATATTATTACGCCTATGGACGTATAAAAAGGGAAGGGAGAGGATATGTGAGGAGGGTTAAGGAAAGAGTGACGTTAGGTATGCGTCGGCACAAGAAAGTGAGTTGTCCGACGTGAGTTAGTCGACGACGCCATTAATTTACCGGACGATTTGGCCCGATTAGTGCCGCCAAAGTCTTCCGAGACGAGTGAGAAAGAGTAAATGAAAGAGAGAGAGAGAGATAGAGAGAGAGAGAGATTAAGAGAGAAAGAGAGAAGATAGAGAGAGAGAGAGAGAAAGAGACGTTTTAGACGAAGTAAAGGCAAGACGATGAAAGGAGGAAGGAACTTTCTGCGGCTTCCTTTTGAACGGTGACGTAATTGCAAGGAAGCAGCCACTCCTCGCGAATCCCTCTACTTGGTTTTACAAATGGATCCTTTTAAATGGACCGTCGTCCGTCGCCCGAATGGTCCCCCCTTTTTTTCCTCCTTCCCTTCTCCTTTTCCCCCCCTTCTCCCACACTCCTTCTTCCTCTTTACCCTTACCTCTTTCCTGATCCAACGTTTTATGTTAATGTACCACAAGGGATTGTTGGCCCTTTCATACCTCACGATAGGGAATATATTAACGAAGCTCTCCTTGCGTTCGATAAATGGACGAAATAAATGGACGCGATTACGTCATTTGATACTTTCAGTCTTCTATAAAGAGATCAGTAAAAAAATGTTTCTTATCAGGCGATTTTAAAAATCAATTATCCTTTATGGACCTTTATTATTCGTTACGTCGTAAAATGAACGAGTCTAGAAACTTTTTTGATATCTGGAGATAAAAAAAAAAAAAAAAAGAAAAAAAAGAAAAAAAAAGAAAGAAAAAGGAAAAATTGATCTTTTGGAAATGGTATAATCGATTTTTTAAATCGTTTAAAAACTTTTGTCTCCCATTTACAATTTTTTCCTTATATATAGATGTTTGTCTTGTTAAAAAAAAAAAAACAAAAGAAACAAAAAAAAAAAAAGAACGAAAATAATGAAATCTAAACGACGAATTATACAGAAGAATTGTTTTTCTTTTCTTTTTTCCTTTTTCTTTTGTATTTTTTCATTTTTAAATTAGTACAGAGAACAACGATCAATTTTAATTTTATTCAAAAACGATAAACGATAAATTTGTTTTTCTTGCGAACGATCATCGATCGCAATCTCGAATATTTCGAGGAGGCTTTTAAAAATTGATTTTTCGTTGAAACGAAATGATTATGTAGGTATGTACATATCCAGTATGTTATATACGTATAGGATGGGTTTGGAGGTTTTCGAAATGAGTTGAAGTATCACGGTGGGAGTGAGGACTGGGATGATGGAAATGGGGTTGGGTGGGAGACGTTTACGGCACCGATGGATTTATAATGCCATAACATAATACATATATAATAGAAAGCGTTCCGGGCGATACGAATTACCTTTTACGGCCGTCAAGTCGTAATATCTCGAGTTATGAAAGGCAATGTACATTTCTCGAATAATGTTATATATGTATTTATGTATGTATGTATGTATGTATGTATGTATGTACATACATATATACATACGTCGGTTCTATTGTATTATATAAGATGAACAAATAGATACTTCCTCTCTAAGGAAAAACCTTTTCCATGGGAGACTTCAAATCATTATTATTATTATTATTATTATTATTATTATTATTATTATTATTATTATTATTAATGATTATATTATTATAATTAATTATATAATCGATAATAATAAAAAATAGTATTATTATCATTATGTAACACGGGTCGATAATTCATAGACGTTAGAAATGGATTTTTCCTCGATGAAAAGAAACGAAAATAAAGTAGTCAGACAAATGGATGCGTCCTATTTACGATGCATCAATTCTCGAAAGTTTTCTTTGAAAGAAAAACATTAGAAAACCTATTAACCTATTAAAGAATTATATACGATATAAACAGATAGATCTTTTTTTTTTTTTTTATCTAACAATCGTCATCAATTTTATATATTCTCTATTCCCTTTAATTCATTAGCCATCAGAAATGACGTGGTGTTCGCCATTGTCGCGAGAAGAAAAAAAGAAATTAAATGTTTCGTTGTCGTTCGTTGTTACTATTTAGAAAGAAAGAAAAAAAAAAGAAAAGAAAAAAAGAAAAAAGAGGAAAAGGCAACAAAAAAAATGAAGCCATCTTTTGTATCCTAATTTATCGTTTTATCGATCAATTAATTGATTTATCTGTCATAAGTGTATCGATCGATGGAAAAAAAAATTTTCCATTGTTTTAAACTGCTCGATAAAACATAACACGAACGAGCGTCAGAATAATTTATGATATTTAACGATTAGGAATGAATGATCGAGGTGACAAAACAGTTTTCTATATTTTTTTTTTTTTTTTTTCAATGATCCTTAAGTATTCTAACAAACCATAAGTCGTTAATTAAACGTCGCGTGTACTCGACAAAGTTTCTCGTCGTAAGATTTATGCTGGTCGCTGACCCTTCCTTCTTTCTTTTTTTTTTTTTTTTTTATCCCTTGACCATTCCCTTCCGATGTCATTCCCTTTTCCTTTTCCTTTATCATATTGGTAACATTAGTTTAGAACACTCCCACATAAAGTATTATGACTCTTTATTGTAAATTCTTATGTCCTTTTAATTGATTATTCATTTAGAATGACACGGAATAATTTTCATGTTTTAAATGACTTAACAAACACACACACACACACACACGCACAAATTTATTCCATCTTTGTAAAAACTATATATATATATATATAAAGAATAATTATTATATTTAACATATAAAATATTTAAATTCTATTAAATAATTTATATTTATATATAATATTTTAATTGTATAAAAGAATATTATTAAAAATGATTTATTATATAAACACACACACACACACACATACACATATATATTATATATGTTTATACAATAAATAATTTATACATATTTATATACATTTCATATTCATATAAATAATTATTTATATATAATAATATTTTTATAGTGTCCGGTACGTCGAACAAAAAAGAGGAAGAGACGACGGTGGTGGCCACGTCGGTTGGAGTCACGGAGGAAAGCGGTGTCCTAGGCACGACAAGGTCCAAGCCAGGAAACGATCCTGGAGGAGGTATAGACTTATTAGCAGCCCTGCAGCTGCACAATACTACGCGGCAGGGTGTCACGCAGGTACCGGGACTGGTTAGACTGAAGGCAGCTTATTATCTTCAGGGTGAGTAACCAACGCCCATGTGATCCATGATTAAAAGAATACCGATTGATCTCCATCGGTGCGTTAAATCTTCCTAGTTCGGTCGTGCGGAAATTCTAGTTTTATATATATATATATATATATATATATATATATATATATATATATATATTATATATAACAATCGTCAGAGCTTATCTACAATTTTTTTTCTTTTTTTTTTTTTTCAATTAAACATTTCAACATTCATAATTAATTTTTTTATACTCTTATTTTAATTGATTTCACAAAGAATTATCGACCATCGAAGGGTGTGATTTTGATATATATATATATATGTGTGTGTATGTGTGTGTGTGTGTGTGTATGTACTAATAACAATCTTCTCTCATTCTCGCTCTCTCTCTCTCTCTCTCTCTCTCTCTCACTCACTCTCTCTCTCTCTCTCTCTCTCTCTCTGTCTATCTCAATCTCTTTCTCTTCCTTTCTCTTTCTCTCTTTATCTGTTCTCTTTACCAAGGGCTGGGATATATAAATCTTAGGGTATAATTTATCGGAGCACACCCTTCTGCTATTACGTTCAGGGATGTCTAACAGCATAACGAATTTTACGAGGAACGTACATTCTCTCTTTCAAGAGACGAAGAGAGTGAGAGAAAGAGAGAGAGAGAGAGAGAGAGAGAGACAAGGAGAGATAAAGATATTGGAGAAGAGAGAGAGATAGAGAGAGAGAGAAAGAGAAGGGTTCCAAATACCAGCTTAATTTGCATACCGCAAAAGCTATTCCTTCGGGCTAACGATCCACCCCGTTTACTATATCTCCAAATAATTAATATCTTCAAAAGGATAGAACGATAAATTCCTCATAAATTATAACCCTTTATATTCGAGTACTTTTCATTCGAGTTACTTTTTATTACAACTTACCGAAGATTAGATAGTGCATATTAATAGTGCATATATATATATATATATATATATATATATATATATATATATATCTTGTTTCTAATGATGCAAAATTAAATATTTCTACTTCTTTCTTATTTTTCACAATTTTATCGTACATATATATCTCGATCCACACACACCCTCCCCCCTCCCGGCGCACGCACACACACACACACACACACACACAGACATAAGTACAGACTATAATAGTTAGTAAAGTTATTGATAGCAATATAATTGAAACTAATACGAGTTTGTAACAGAATAGTAGATAGTTTCGTAACCGAAGTCATTTCCGTTCCCTTCCTCTCGTTTAACGGGCTCTTTTCCTTTCATCATAATAGTAAGCACTAGCATAATGATCACGTAAAGCTTTCTAGTTCCTAGTTTAATCGATATTACGAAAGGTCAGTTACGAAGGACTTTCGACGTCTTGTTGCTTGGCAGACACCGACACTGAGTTATATAATACCCACATATATACACATATATATGTATATACATGTATATATATATATATATACTACTAGTAGACCGTAATGGAAAGAAAGGTTATTTCCCTTTCGAGCTATATTATATGAGAATATAAAGTATTGATCATTCGATTTGAATTTTTTTTTTTTTTTTTTTTTTGTTATTTTTTCCTTCTTTATTTATTTTTTTTTCTTATTGTTTTTAATAAAACTTTATCGCTTGAACTACTTTTACTTACGTACTACTTTTACTTACGTACTACATTAACTACTTGTCTTATATATCCTTCTCTCTCTCTCTCTCTCTCTCTCTCTCTCTCTCTCTCTCTCTGTCCCTCTTTCTATCTCTCTTTTTTATTTTTATCGAAAGTAGTAGGAACCAACAATACCGACGATCCAAAGGGTGGGCGATCGGTGCAACGTCCTCGAAAAAGCAAGCAAGCAACATAGTTTTTGTTCGTTCCTATCGGACGAGCTCATTCGCAGGGGTGTATCGTACCTTATACAGAAAAGGGGCCAAAAGAAATTTCAATTACGTACGGGAAGAACCCTCGGGATATATCCCCTCTCTACAATATTTTT
The DNA here is from genome assembly GCF_910589235.1 of Vespa crabro. Classification (NCBI taxonomy): domain Eukaryota; kingdom Metazoa; phylum Arthropoda; class Insecta; order Hymenoptera; family Vespidae; genus Vespa; species Vespa crabro. The sequence continues at coordinate 1,624,148 of NC_060963.1, forward strand.
CCATCGTGAAATCTAACGTTATAGAAAACATAGAGAGTTATTTTTATTTTCATTTTCTTCTTCTTTTTTTTTTTTTTTCCTTTTTCTCTCACTTTCGAGAGAAGGGCTCTTCTCTTTCTCTTTCTCTCTGTCTTACGAGTAACATAATTGATTCAGATTGAATTAATAAATAAATAAATGAATGAATGAATGAATGAATAAAATAAAGTAAAGTAAATTAGGGTAAAGTAAAAGAAAAGATTGGATAGGATAGGATGGAAAGAAATTTCATTTACAGATTTCAAGGGGTAAAGGGAATCCTTAATGTTATATATCAAGGCAATTCGATTAACTTGACGTAGAGGCCAACTGTCCATCTCACTTTTCCTAGATTTTCGGGATGGTTTAATGGAGAAAATGGAGAAAACGATGAGAAAGAGGGAAATAATAGTTGCCCGATGTCGGGCACATAGTCCCGTGTCAATTTGCCAGAGCTTAACGCGTAAATCCCTTTTTCTCTCGGAAAGAAAAGGGACGTCCTCCTCTTCTGTGACAGACATAGAGAGATAGAAAGAGATAGAGATAGATGGAGATAGATAGATAGAGAGAGAGAGAGAGAGAAAGAGAGAGAGAGAGAAAGAAATCATTCTTCGAGGGGCCACGTGTCAAAGTTTTCCCAGACGCGTACGGGAAATAAGATTTTTACTGATGTTAGTGAGTTAGAAAGAGAGAGAAAAAGAGGATAGAATAGAAGGTGTGCGTATTATCTGTTGGTTTTGAGGGTCGTCAAGCTGGGAGCCAATTCGTGAGCCCTTTTGTACAGCAACAAACGGGGAAATGGGTTTTCTGATCTCGTTTGATCGCCCACGAGACAACTGTTGTTGTTTTCCTTTGATACTTTCTCTCTCTCTCTCTCTCTCTTTCTTTTTCTGAGATCGATACCAAGGTATTGTTCGAGAAGAATACCTATCGTCGATTTACTTTACCCATTTGAAAGTATAAAGAAAAGAAAAAAAAAAAAACAAAAAAGGAAAGAAAAGAAGCCTGTTAAAACTTTTCTTTAACGATTATCAAAATATATCTATTTATTGACAAGGAGAAATATTTTTCCTTTCTTTTTTCTTTCTTTCTTTCTTTCCTTCCTTCTTTTTTCGTTTCATTTTTCTATCCGAGATATTATATAGAATCGTCTTTGTTAAATAATCATTATTAAATTAATCGTCGTCCTGACAGGTGAGAAGGAGGATATAAAAGGACAAAAATTGGCAGAAAAAAAAATTCGAAATAGTCAATAAGCTCTCTCTCTCTCTCTCTCTCTCTCTCTCTCTCTCTCTCTCTCTCTCTCTCTCTCTCGGATGAAACTGAGCACCGATAGCTTTTGGAAAATGAAAATGCACATGCGTGACTATTCGTGCGTAATTATTTCCTTCGAGACGAGTCTTAGAAGAAAGAAAGAGAAAGAATGAGAGAGAGAGAGAGAGAGAGAGAGAGAGAAAGAGAGGTAAATGTAAGGGATATACACCCTTTCGTCTCGGTCTCTCACACCCTATATACATGGCCGTATTTCGTATTAGATTATAATTAAGCGTGGACACGAAAGTAATTACCTGGCTGGTTCGTGCCTGACCGTATGTATGTCCGTTTGCCTTTTCGACGATCCGCCGACGTTCACTGTGCTCCCTTTGGAGACGGTAAGGGTTATAGAAAAGAGCCCTTCGAAAGAAATCGACGGTTTATTATCGAGCTAGGTGTAATGTTACTTTATGCGTACCGGCGGTGCATCTGAAATACGATCACGTTCGCCTTTCGATGCAAGAAGCCTGTTGGCGTGTCCCACCTTCTTTCTATCGTCGCTTTCTCTCTCTCTCTCTCTCTCTCTCTCTCTCTCTCTTTCTATGTATTTGTGTGATAGTATTAATACGAGTATTACTTGTACTTTTTCATAGGCGACACCCTATATACAGTCGGGAATAAAATTGGATCGTTTATCATGCGGCGTATTCTTCTTAATTACATGAATATCTTTTTTTTTTACACACGCGCACACACACACACACACACACACACACACGCACGCACATATATATATGTATAAAGAATATATATATATAAAGAAATATATATATATATAAAGAATATTGCATTTCTATTTTGATTTACATCTTATTAAAAAATGCTTGACATTTTTATCTTCCAAGAAAGAGAGAGAGAAAGAGAGAGACAGAGAGAGAGAGAGAGAGAAAGGAGCTGATATTACGTATCGTAAAGAAAAAAAATTATAGGTCACGTGTAACGAATAATAGAACGATATTTGTTACTTTAATTTAATGGGCCTTTCGAACAAGTGTATATACAATTTTGTCACCGACTGTATGCATCTCTGTGTGTAGGTAGATATATACATACCAACCTTTACAGCCCTACTTCTCTCTCTTTCTCTCTCTCTCTCTCTCTCGTTTACAGCCCCCGCATAGGTCTGTCATAGCGCCGATCGTTTGCACGGCGCACGTTACACGCGTGCCTTTTAATGACACGCCGTTGTTCAAAGCCAGAGAGAAGGTAACCGACCGGACGAAGGTAATCGAGACATCGAACGTGTAAAAGGAGCTCCTACCACTTAATAATGCCTCGATGAAGTATCCACCGAAAGAGAAATAGATGAAATTTAATTGATTATACTTGGCTCGCTCACGTTCGTTTCATCGTAGTTTCAAGTTCCAAGTGAAGAAAAGAAATTTGTCCTTGGTTGTATAAAAATTAATATCTTTGGAGTAAAACCTTGCAAGTAGAGAAAGATAAGTAAGCAAAAATTAGAAAGAGAAAGAGAAAGAGAAAAAGGACATAATAGATATTTCAATCTTCAATTTCTTTATGCACATTTAATGACGTTAACGATTAAATGATAAAAGGTCTTTCTTCGTTGATACATATGTACATAATCGATAAATCGATAAATTCATATTTTATTTTATAAAATTTCATTTCGATAAAATTCATTGCGATAGAACTGTCCTGATAGATTATTTAACAAACGAGAACGTACCACTACGATTATATTATTCCATCGAACTCGAATTATTTTTATTCGATTTTCAATGATCAAACCATCCTTTACTTTCGAACATTCCACTCTCTCTCTCTCTCTCTCTCTCTCTCTTTCTCTCTTATATTATATCACATTTTTTATCATATTCGATCGATTTAAATATCACGTTGAAATACCACGAGCATGGAATTGAGCGTCGACATTATCGGCAAGTTCGATCACGTTTTTTCCTTCCTCCTTTTTTTTTTCTTTTTTTTTTTTTTCTTTTTTTTTTCTTTTTCCTTAACGATCCACGATGATACCAATGTATACGTTTTCATTATTGCGGAAAAAAAGAGAGAGAGAGAGAGAGAGAGAGAGAAAGAAAGAGAGAGAGAGAGAGAGAGAGAGAGAGATAGAGAATAAAGAGACAATGGTATTATTTCCTTCGAGCCCGGAAAAATATTGTAGAGCTGACACGAGATTTGAATTGAATTTTCGCGTGTTACAAATGCGATTACATAACCCAACGAGCACAAATCTCACTTTCCTAGGTCGAATTCGTCGCTACTGACAAAATTTGGTCACTGTTCTATATATCAAAGTACCCAAAAGAGAGATAAAGATAGAGAGAGAGAGAGAGAGAGAGAGAGAGAGAGAGAGAGAGAGAAAGAGAGAGAGAGAATCGTAATCTCTTTTGCAAAAGAGTCAATAACAAAAGCTACCCTATTTCCACTCTTAACACTCATCGCAGTTAGATAACTTTTGGGTTTCATCAGCCCAATGACGATTTTAGTCAGCATATCGCAAAACGTTTGTTGTGAACTCTTCGACCATTTTTGCCGGATCATAAAGGAGATATTATTAATGATACTTTAAGAGATAGAAGAAAAACGTTTTTTTCCAAAGGAGATTTGTAATTCTTTTTTTTTCTTTTCTTTTTTTATTTATTTATTTCTTTTTTTTTCTTTTCTTTTTTTATTTATTTATTTATTTATTTCTTTTTTTTCTTTTTCTTTTTTACTAATTCACAAAAGTCGTATTATTTCGAACGAAAGATTTTTAAGGTTGCAACGAGCAAAATATTATAACCAAGTAAATAACCGTCGTGGCACTGGTTTTACTTGCTAGAATGAAATTCTGCAAATTGTTCTATCGCGTGTTTGACGGTAATTCGCTTCTATTTTTATTTTCCCATTCATGAATATTAGAATTTAAATTATTTATATAGAACGAGTCTTTTTCCCCATTTTTTTTTTTTTTCTTCGTCTTTACTTTTATTCTTTGTTCTTTCTTTCCTCTTTCTTTTTTTTCTTCTTTTTTTGTTTTTTTTTTTTTCTTTTTGTTTTTTTTTTTTTTTTTGTTTTCGTCACTGAAAAGTAAAAAAGGAAACTTTCGAAGAATTATTTGCGTAGAATGAGATCGTACTATCTATCGATTTATCGATGGATCGATCGATTCGATATTGAAAGTACCGGCCGACCAATAATCATGCATTACTACTTTCAGGCGAGGAGAGAGAGCTCCGACTCAGCGAGGCAAGTTTCAAACGAGCGGCTGCACTACTCCGGCGGGTTCCGGAATTTACTATAGCTGCTGCTTTACGCCAGGAGGAGGCCAATTCCGGAACTATCGTCGCCTTTTCACACGGGAACAATAGGTACATATAACGTGGTATATTCTAATATCTTCTTAGATTAATATCAATGAATTAATTCGACCGAATTATAGTTCGCATTAATCGCATTAATCTTTCTTTTCGTTATTATGATTTATGATTATTTCGTTTTTTTTTCTTTTTTTTTCCTTTTTTTTTTTTTTTTTTTTTTTTCTTTTTTTTTCATAATGAAAAGATCGTTAAGCATAAAAGAAGAGAAAGATAAATTGTCAATTGTTGTTGATACGTGCGTGATTGAAAAGAAAGAAAAAAAAAAAAAAAGAAAAAGAAAAGAAAAAAAACATGTGACCCGAAAGTTCTGACCGATGTTGGCACGCGAGAACGAGATGAACGACGTATTAATCCAATAGTTTTGACCTGACTGACATAAATTGGACATATGTAGGTAAAACACGTGCAGTTAACACGTGGCAAATTAAAATGTTGCACTTGTAATATCGTCGAAAGTCCGACGCTTGAGATCACTTGACCACCGGAAACGTGACTGTTTATCCGATACAATTTATATAAATGAGTTCTAACGATTTTTAACAAGGCTTAGGCACGATATACATATCTCTGTCTATTTCTTTTTCATTTATTTTTTTTTTTTTTTTTTTTTTTTTTGTATTCATTTAAACGTCGAATTAATTTTCAATTTTTCATTTTGCCTTCTTTTAACGTTGATGAGTCTAAGAAGAAAGACATTCATTTAAACGTCGAACGTCTTTTGTACGATTAAAAGAAAAGAAATAAATAAAAATAAGAAGAAGAAGAAGAAAAAAAAAAGAAAAAAAAAAAAAAAGACGAAAAGAAAACAAAGAAATTCTTCTTTATAGATCGTTATCGTTATTCATAAAAAAAAAAAAAAAAAAAAAAAAAAAAAAAAAAAAAAAAAAAAAAAAAAAAAAAAAAAAAAAACAGATATTTGGAGCTGCAGAGCAGCGGGCGCAAGGACGAATTACGACTTCATTATGTATCACGCCGTGACGGGAGTGTTCACGTCGAGGCATTTCCTTTTCGACTGGCCGACGGCGCCTGGCACAGGGTTGCCCTGAGTATAAGCGGCTCGCAGGTCGAGCTACTCGTCGACTGTCACCCTCTTTACAGGCGATTACTCAGGCCAGGTCCACCAGACACTAATTTCACTCTACCGCAGCTCCAACTCTGGATTGGTCAGAGAAATGCCAAGCACTTTCTTTTCAAGGTAATTTTAAAGTTTCGTTTTTTACGACGTTGTTATTTATTTTTTTTTTTTTTTTGTTTTTTTGTATGTATCTATACATAAATATACATTGTATGTGACAATCGAATGGATCTTGTCAAATGTCTTGACAAGATATTTAATTAAAGCTCGTACGATTATATTGTCATTATTCGACTGAGATCATTATTCTGTGGAATTTTCGCAGGGTGCTTTGCAGGACGTCAAGCTGGTACCAGGACCCCATGGATATCTCTCGCAATGTCCTCAGCTCGATTCGTCCTGTCCGACCTGCGGACAATTTTCTATGCTCCAGAATACCGTCGAACAGCTCATGCACAATCTCAACGAGTTAACGCGTAGGGTTGGTAGAACGAGTTTCTTTTATTTTCTTTTTTTTCTTTTTTTTCTTTTTTCTTTTTAATATCTTTCCTTGATCAAATTCTCTTTCTTCTTCTTCTTCTTCTTCTTCTTCCTTTTTCTTTTCTTCTTTTCCTTTTTATTACTTTCATTGTATTGCGCGCTATTATCGACGTCCTTCCTTTCAGCTAGCCGCTGCAGAGGGCAGAATAAACAAGGTCGAAGAGTGCGAGTGCCAAAAATCTTGCAGGGCAAATGGTACAGTTCACGAGGATGGTGCGACCTGGGAAAAAGGTTGCCAACAATGTTCTTGCGTTCATGGTGAAATCGAGTGTAGGCCTACACCCTGTGCTCCTGTCACCTGTAAAAATCCAGTCATTCCTCAGGAACAATGCTGCCCGATTTGTTTAAGTGAGTTAAAACGTCGACGTTTTACATTTTGGCAATTAAACATTTTCAATCATTAATTATGACTCATTTATTTATATTTATATATATATATATATACATACGTATTCGACAGAACAATGTTATCTTCACGGTGTGATCTATGATCATGGCGTGAAGGTCTCACCAAAGCAGTGCGTCGAATGCGACTGCTACGACGGTAGCTTCACCTGTCAAAGGTTCGACACAGAAACGAGATGTCCACCACTGCCGTGTCCGCCCAGCGAACAAATCAGCGTTGCTGAGGAATGTTGCAAGTACTGCCCAGGTAGAATTGTTAATCTCAAAGAAAATATATAAAAGGAAAGAAAAAAAGAAAAAAAAAAAAAAAAGGAAAAAAAAGAAAAAAAAAAGAAAAGAAAAAAAGATTAAAAGGAAGAGAAAGGAATCACTCTTCTTTTGCAGTAACTTTTCTTTCGTGGGTGGGGGGGGGGGCGCTTAGGTAGGGAAAAAAAAAGAAAATCACGTGTATTTGTATTTAAATCGAATAGAAAAGAGAAAAAGTAATTAAATGAATAACAAAATGAAACAAAAGACGAAAAGAAAAAAAAGAAAAACAAAAAAGAGAGCGACAAAAAAAAATGACCAAAAAGTAAAAGAAAAGAAAAAAAGAAAAAAAAGAAAAAAGAAAAAAAGAAAAACAAAACGAAACAAAGGAAAAAGAAATGAGCAAAAGCATTTTAGGAACATTGAAACTTTCCTGACTTTTTTTCCCCGCACGTCAATCATTAAATCTCTAATCAAATCTCTAACCGCCTCTTCATCTGCCTGGCTAATCCAATTTAACCAGGGGTGGACTACTGCGCGAAGGGCCACAAGTGTCATGCTAACGCGTCCTGCCTGAATCTCCAGACGACCTACGCCTGCCACTGCGATATCGGTTTCCAGGGGGATGGTCATAACTGTCACGGTACCTAACGCTTATCTCTAACTTACTCGCATGTCAAATCGAACGGAAACGATGCGTCGAATAATCACATTAACCCCCATTTCTATATCGTTAACGATCATTAATTAACGGGAATAACATTCTTTTGCATGGCAATCTTCTCGATGATTAACATACCAATCTCTATTTCCTAATAATTGAAATTTCATGAATTCTAATCTGTCTGATCGAAACTCAACGTGAATGTCACGACGCGATAGACGGAAATCGAAGGGGTTAATGCCTTGGGCAGACACATCGATGAGTCCATCGTCTAGACTCGTTCAAAAAGTGAGCAACCTTGAGATTTAGAAGGTCTATAAGGAACAATGTTTGATCTATGCTCGTCGTTCCTTAATCTTCTACATAGACGTGGACGAGTGTAAGCAGCAAGGTGGATCGGAAGGTCATCATTGCAACGCCAATACCAGATGCGTCAACGTGATCGGCTCTTATACGTGCGAGTGTCTTCCTGGTTATCACAGAGTCGACAAATTCAATTGCGCTGAGTTGGACGAGTGCGTTACGGGACATCACACGTGTGACGAGCACGCGACGTGCGTTAACACTGCCGGCAGTTACTACTGCGTTTGCAAGGACGGTTATGCCGGCGATGGGCACACGTGTAAACGTAAAGTATCCTTCCTTAAAACATTATTGATTCATCATTTTATCGATCAGCGGACTACTTTCTGATCCCCCTTTGTTCTTCTTATTATCGTTTTCTTATTTCTTCTTTCTTTCCTTATTCAT
>NC_060963.1:1637500-1640000 GCF_910589235.1 Vespa crabro
TTGGTTTTTTAACTCTATTAGTTAACTATCTACTGTCACGACCAAGCGAGCTCGAGTGCTTATTTTTAACTTAAAAACTTGCCTGCTTTATTAAATCGATTATTTTCTCGATCGATCGCTCGATTTGCCTTCTTTGCTCGTTCTCTAAACTTCATTTCTTTCTTTTTTATTTTTTCTTTCTTTCTTTTTTCCTTTTCTTTTCTTTTCCCTCTTATATATATATATATATATATATATATATATATATATATATATATATATATATGTATGTATGTATTTTCGTTTTACGTCTTTCTCGTCGTCCACTTTTACTTTTTACCTTCTTTATCTTCCGGTTAAATGAAATCTCTCTTTCTATCTGTACTCCCATAATCTCCTTACCTATCTCCCTACCTATCTCGTTCTCTTTAAATTTCTATCTTCTTCTATCTGCCTTGTCTTTCCTAAATCACAAAAAAATTCGTAATAATAATTATCTTTAGAGGACTCTCGTCGATCGCCGCACGCTGATCACCAAAGCTTTCTTGTCTCGAGAGAGACTCGCGAGCACGCAGCATGATCGTTCGTCGCGTTCTCACGAGAGTGTTCTCGACCGTGACGTCATTACTCCATTTTACAATAATACTTAATATAACATATCCGTTAACAAGATTATACCTACATATATACATGGATACATATATATATATATATGTGTGTGTGTGTGTATGTATATATGTTTTATTTTCTCTACTATTAATTTCACGAAGATTTTTTTAATTCATAATAAAACATTGAATTTCTCATTTATTCATTTATTTACATTTCGTTCGCGTTTAATTATTCATCGTTTTATATCATTTGAAAACAAAAAAAAAAAAAAAAAAAAGAGAAAAGAAAAAAAAAAGAAAAGATTTTCAATTATATAGTTACGATTTATCTTCATTAACATCGATTATTTTTCTATATGATCGTAGATAGATCGATCGAACGATCGATCGGCCGAGAACGAAAATATTAATCTATCTCTCGTGCAATGGCTAGAAATATTTGCACGTTTTCAAAATTTGCATGCAATCCCCCCATCACCTCACCCTAACCCCCCCCCCCGCCCCTAATATTCGTTCACTTCCATTTTCCATTTGAGATAACAAAAACAAATGAAAGAAATAAATCCAAACGTAATCCATACATTATCTGATAATAACTTTAACCAATTAAATATTTTTGAATCAATCCCTAATTAATTCCTATCCCCCACCGCCCCCCCCCCCGTACGCACACTTCGACACATGTACTGTCTTGTTGGTATCAAGCGAACGATGGGTTTAATGGGGGTCTCCGTTCACGTTTCTTCCCGTATCTTTTTTGTATCTCGTTATGGTCGTTTGCAGCGCACGAAGAAGACGAAAACACGTAATATCTATATACAAAAATACAAACACAAGCACACATAATGCATCTTGAATGAGTTTTTTTTTTCCTTTTTTTTTTTTTTTCTTATCTTTATTTGTTGGTTAGTTCTCTCTCTTTCCTTCTTACTTTCTCTATTTCCTTCTTTCTTTCTTTCTTTCTATGTTGTTTCTTCTTTTTTCTTTTCTATGTCTTTTCCTTTTTTTTCCTTTTTTTTTTTTTCTTTTTTCTCTTTTCTTTACCGTTCTTTATCTTCCACTAGACTTTTGTTGTTACACTCGAGAGCCTCTCTTGCACCCTCCTCTGATTTGCATTCGAGATTCGATAGAAGCACCAAAAGTCTTTCTCTCTCTTTCTCTTTCTCTCTCTCTCTCTCTCTCTCTCTCTCTCTCTCTATTTCTCTCTTTATCTCTATCTTTCTTTCTCTTTCGTTCTCTCTCTATCTCTCTCTCTATCTCTTTCTATCTATCTCTATCTCTGTCGATATTTGCTCGTCCAACGATCCTGGTGATTTTCACAATTGAAACGTTTTACAAATGCACGAATAATAATATCTTGAATATTTTCTACTATTTTTATATTTTTATATAGATATATATCCTTATCGTTAGATATGAAAAAATTGCCAGGAACGAATCCGAGCGTAGTGAGAACTTAGAGATCTGTCGTCGGGTCTCGAGAAACATATTATGGAAATTCATTGTTTTGTTTCCCTTCCCCCCCACCCCCCCCCCTCGAATGTCAGCATGATTGTCATTACGATTATTGTAATTTGTGATCGTTTTGGAACGTGTCCTTTTGATTCACGATAATAATAATAATAATAATAATAATAATAATAATAATAATAATAATAAGAAAAGAAAAACAAAAAGAGAAAAAAAGAAAAAACAAGAGAAAATAAAAAAAGAAAACGTAAAAGAGCAAAGAAACAAGGTATTGGAGGGGCCATACGAGAGGACGTCACGAAAGGAAATAAAATGGACTACGGGATTATTCGATTCATCGATCTTACCCTTACTCCACACGGCGGAACGAAGTGGTATAGTTTAGAGAAACAATGAATTAACATATTATGTTGAACGAGTACCTCCTCTCTTGTCCTTGA
>NC_060963.1:1645000-1655000 GCF_910589235.1 Vespa crabro
GCCGGCTCGTTCGACGATCAATATTCTGTTTTATCTTCGCTCGATCCAACACGACCATTAAGACTACATTCCTCCTTGACTAAACGATAAGTAGGCACTAATGAGAGAAACATATATTAAAAGTATATAAATTTAAAAGAAAAATGATTAAGGAAAATGAATAAGCAAAGAAAAGAGAAGAAAAGAAAAGAAAAGGGGAGAAAAAGAAAAAAAACAAGAAAAAAACGTAAAAAAGAAAACGCAAAAAAAAGAAAAATAAATAAATAAATAAAAAATAAAACCAAGGTATATATGTATATGATTATAAATGCGTACGTAAAGGAAAACAAATGGATAAAATAAAAAAATGAAAAAAAATAAAAAATAAAAAAAAAAAAAATAAAAAAATGAAGATTATACGAGAGAAGACACAAGGATAATAAATTACATTAAATTGCATTACATTACATTACATAACATTACATTACATTACATTACATTACATTACACTATATTACACTACATTACATTACATTACATTGCATTGCATTGCATGTGCACTGCATTGCATTGCATTAGACATATACGCGCGCGCACGTGGCGATCATCGTACGTAATAAAAAGAATTTAATAAAAAGGAATTACAATGTAATAAAAAAAAAAAATGAGAATATATGTATATATATCTTCGAAGATGTATATATATATATATATATATATATATATATGTATATGTATATGTATAAAGAAATGTGCGCTCGAGCGAAGTAAATAACGTTTTTTAAACGAACATGATATTGCATAAGGAACGTTCGCAATTATTAATTGTGCGATAAGATTTCATTTCTTAATGTTTTCTTTTTTTTTTTTTTTTTTTTTCTTTTTTTCTCTTTCATTAAATCTTCATCTCATGTTAATGAACGATAACTCTTATCGGGCTAATATCGGGCTAATTTGTTTGATTGAAAATTCAAAGGGAATGGAAAAAAAATGGATTTCTAATTTTTATTTTTATTAATTTATTTAATTATTTGTTTTCTTTTTTCCTTTTTTTTTTCTTTCTTTCTTTGTACTCTTTTCTTCTTTGCACAAACGCGAAACTTTTGCAATATTGCATTATTTCGAACGAGCACCAGGACTTTTCGATGCGATCGATCCAAGATCGATCTCGCCTCTCTCGATCGAAATATCGATCGAAACTTTACATATTTGTGCGAAAGAAAGGAGAAGAAACAACGATCGTACTTATTTACATACGTAAACATAAATAAAACAGATCAAAAGATAAATGAAAAGGTTGAGAATATACGCGTTCAGAAAAAAAAAAAAAAAAAAGAAAAGAAAAGAAAAGAAAAATCAAGCTCTCTTGCGCCTTAAGCACCTCGTACATACATACATGCGTGCATGCATACGTGCATTCATATATACATACATACATACAAACATACATATATACATACATCATACATACATACATATATACATACATACATACGTGCATGAATTTATACATACGTACACATGCATACACACGAACATACATAAATACATACATACATACATACATACATATATACATATATAGCCTCGGGCGAGCCGATCTATTAAAGAAAAAGTGAAAAACAAGAAAAAAAAAATATATATATACCAAAAAACACAGGCCAGATAAAGCAAGAAAAAATTAATAAAGATAATAAATTAAATAACGCTGTTGCTCTGATTGTATATAGTCTTGTAATGTTATAGTATCATATTAGGAGAGAGCGTATGTATGTATTATTATTATTATTATTATTATTATTATTATTATTATTATTATTATTATTATTAATTATGAATTATTATTAATTATTATTATTATTATTATTATTATTATTATTATTATTATTATTATTATTAATTATCATTATTATAATTATAATTATAATAATTATTATTATTATTATTATTATTACTATTATTATCATCGGCATCATTACCATTTTCACTTCATCATGATCATCATCAAAGTAACATTTTAAATATCGTAATTACGTAGATAGCTCGCGGTAATAAGAGAAAACTCGAGGAATAAGAAAAAAAACAAAAATAAAAAGAAAAAAAAAAAAGAAAAAAAATAAAAAAGATAAAAAAAAAAAAAAAAGAAAAAGGAAAAAGAGGAAAACAAATGAACGGAGAAATTATATTAATTGTCGTATATGACACGTTGAAAAGATAATCGACGAAATTTAACAAAGAAAATTTTTCTTTTTATATCACATCGTTCCTCTTCGTGTACGATTATACGACGACATGAAATTTTTCTGATGAAATTTGTATGAAAGAAAACGTGCGTAGCTCTCTGCCTTGTGTGTGTTTATGTGTACATGCTCATATGGATATCTATAAAATGTGCGTGTGTGTGTGCGTGTGTGTGTGCGCGCGCGCGCACGTGCGTGTGTGTATGTATGTGTGCGTGTGTGAGAAATGAAAGAGAGAGAAGACCGGAAAAAGAAAATCAAAAACATGAAGAAAAAAAGGAAAAAGACAAGATAAACTATAAGAAACAAAGAGCGACGTCTGATAAATTAATTTTTTTTTTCTTTTTTTTTTTTTTTTTTTTTTTTTTTTTTTTCATTCATATTATATAGATATATACATACATATATGCATACAACATAAACATATAGATATTTGTCAGATTTATCTTATTCTATTGAAAAGAGAAGAAGAGATGCAGAATGAAACGGAAAGAGAAATCATTATTGTTACGTGTATCACGCGTTGTTCAGGTAGGTAGACGAAAGAGATAAATAAAATAAATAAAGTAAATAAAATGAAATAAAATAAATGGGATAAATGAATGAATGAATGAATGAATGAATGAATGAATGAATAAATCAATCGATCGATCAATCAATTAATTAATTAATAGAAAGGGTAGAGTGAGAAGGTAGTGCCGAGAAGTCAAAGTCTTTTTTCGCATTTTGACGGTCTGGATATACGGGTGCGGTAGCATAGAAGGTGGAAAAAACGTTCAATAGGAAAAAAAAAAAAAGAACAAAACAAAAAAAAAAGCGGAGAGAAAAAAAGGAAAAAAAAAAGAATAAATAAAAAGAAAGAAAAAGATAATAACAAACAATGATTATCGAAATAGACATGATGAGAACTATCAAGCCGTGTAATGATGAAAATTCTCGTAGCCATTAGCCAATGTTTAAAATAGAATGTGTTTTTCAACGGAATAATTGATAATCTCAATGATTCGTAAGTAACTTTCTCTGATAGCGTTATATAATGTTTAATGAAACGAAAGTGATGTATACCGCGTTAATTGTTAATTAATATTTACTGAAAGAGAGAGAGAGAGAGAGAGAGAGTGAGAGAGAGAGAGAGCGAGAGAGAAGGAAAAGTTAAAAGTGATTCGTACATTAATTATTGTCGAAGAAAGAAAAAAAAAAAAAAAAGAGAAAAGGAAAAAAAGAAAATCATCTATCGTAACTATTACTAGTGATGCCTAAAAATTATTATACATCAAGGAAATACTATAAACTATTACTACTATTACTATTACTACTATTACTAGTACCACTACTATTACTATTATTATTATTATTATTATTATTATTATTATTATTATTATTATTATTATTATTGTGATTATTATTATTATGATGATTATTATTATTATTATCATTATTAAAATACTAATTACTATAACACACTATTATTTACAACGACTAAAGTTCATAGTAAAAAAGAGAGAGAGAGAGAGAGAGAGAGAGAGAGAGAGAGAGAGAGCTTAATATGAGATCGATGAATGAGAATTGATTAAATCCAGTTTAAAAAAAAAAAAAAAAAAGAAAAAAGAAAAAATAGGAAAAAAAAAGAAAAGAAAAAAGTTCAAAACTATAATGAAAACTAATCGTTACTGTCGTTGATGATTTTATCATTGAAAATTTATAATCTCTTTATCATATAATTAAAATAAATATTATCTATCAATTGGGCACTAAACGTGCCTAAGTTCATGATCATCGTCGACAAATGAAATCCAATAGAAATTTTCTAGGATGTAATTGCGAACGAACGAATGAATGAAGAAAAAAAGAAAAGAAAAAAAAAAGATATCAAGGGCTTGAGTAAGTACGCGTATCGTTTCAATAAGTAAAAAAAAAAAAAAAAAGAAAAAAAATCCATCGTTACTACACTAGTTACGTCTTCTACGATTTTTACTTTTTTTCTTTTTTTTCTTTTTTTTTTTTTTTGTTTTCTTTTCTGTCATGTTTCTTTACTATAGAATACGTTCGATTGAATATGAATTAGAATCATGATACTTCTTATTTTTATTAATTTTTTTTCTTTTTTTATTTTTCTTCAAAATTTATCATTCACAAAATACTTCATTTCTTTTTTATTTCTTTCCTTTTCCTTTTCTTTTTCTTCTTTCTTTTCATATTTAATATTGAAAACATTTACACGAACGTTTTCCTTTCGACACGAAATAAATAATTAAAAAAAAAAAATATATATATATATATATATATATATATATATATATATATATACGTGTGTGTACATATACTCATGAATTAGATGAATTATGGATTTCATTGACAGGACGATATAGAGACAATGCTTTTTTTTTTCCTCCTAAGTGAAAATTTGAAATTCAACAATACTAATGATAATCAACTTTTTTCTTTATTATTTTGTCGAATAATAATAAATCCCCAAAGTTTCCTTAGTAATATTTTGTTGTAATATTATCTTTTCAAGGTATATAAAAACGAATAGATAATATGCATTTTTTAGTAATTAATATAATGAATGTATTTCTGTAAATAGAATTCGCGAAAAAACGTAACAACGTTTATTTCATTCTTATGAATATTTCAATGAATTGATTCCACACTAAGGAAAAAAAAAACGTAAAGAAAAGAATTGGAAAAATAAAAAAAGATAGATAGATAGATAGAGAGAGAGAGAGAGAGAGAGAGAGGGAAAGAGAGAAACAAATGCCAGTATCGCGACCAACACTGCCGTTTTTTTCACGTTATTCCATACAGTATTTCACGTTATCGCGAGCGAGGATAAAAAGCAATAAATTTTGTCTTGGTAAAACATAAACATAGAAAATAGGGTGGTTACGAGATAATCCAAATACATAAATAGTTAAATACATAGATAAATAAATGAATGAATGAAGAAATAAATAAATGAATAAATGAATGAATAAATGAATATGTAAATTGGAGACAAAATTTTTGAAAAAAAATGTAAATGCGATAAAATCATCTCATCTGAATTTTTAAACGAATGACATTCAAATCAATTTCCTGTCTTCTCATCTTTCAAAAAATAAACACGAATTAGGACGATGGGGGTTTAAGAAGAGGATGAGCATAAGAGGGGGAAACGAACAAAAGAATTCATTTTTTTTCTAGTCAGCACTTAAAAATAAGAGAATTTTCATTGACGATCAGTTATTTTTACAACTTTTATTTTGAAGTAAGTATGTAAGATTTTTTTTTTCAAGAATGAGAGAGAGAGAGAGAGAGAGAGAGAGAGAGAGAGAAAATGCATATGTTACAAGGAATGTGCAATGAGTACGTTTCAAGGAAGGACATCGTAAAGAAAGATTAAAGTGTATGTATGAGAAAAATATAAAGTATGTATGTATGAGAGAGAGAGAGAGAGAGAGAGAGAGAGAGAGAGAGAGAGAGAGAGAGAGAAGGTAGAAACAATTGCACGATTGCGATTATCGATTTTAATATATTCTTAATTATATACATATATAAAACTATTATTAATTATCAGATTTATAATTTATATTAAATCGTCGATTAATGAATATTATCGCCATTATTTTTATGATGATGATGATGATCTTTATTATGATTATGATTATAATTATTATTATTCTCATTTCATCTTCTTCTTCTTCTTCTTCTTCTTCTTCTTCTTCTTCTTCTTCTTCTTCTTCTTCTTATTATTATTATTATTATTATTATTATTATTATTATTATTATTATTATTATTATTATTATTATTATTATTATTATTATTATTATTATTATTATTATCATTGATCAGTTATAATCGCTGCAGCCATATAATACCTTTGTAAATGAGAATCAAGACACTGACGGCTAGGAAAAAAACTTAATAAATTGAAATTCTATTAACCCAAACGCGTTAGATGATCATTAAAAACCCTCGGACAATAAAAGTTACTTATTAATTGTAAGTATTTAATCGTTTATATTTTATTCTTCATCCTTGTCATTTAATGGATTTTTTTCTTTTCTTATTTTTTCTTTTTTTTTTTTTTTTTTGATCGGATCAACTTCAAGGGATAAATTTTTACTCGTCGTTTATATTTTGTTCCTGATCCTTAAATTCGAAAGATAAGAAAATTGTCTCAATTACGAGTTGAAAAAAATATTTGTTTCGAAATAATACGAATGAGAAGTTTATTAACACAAAATTACGTGATTCTGAATCGATATCTTATCTAGTGTGAGAATGATGATAAGCGAGCATAATTATTAACATTTTCCTTGTTTACGTCTACAATTATATAACAGAAAAAGAAATTTGCTTAATGATCGACATGAATATTAATCTAACTAAATGAATTATTTGATGTATTTATTTTCTTTTTATTTATTTTTTTCTCCTTCTTTTTTGTAATTTTTGAAGTTTTACGATAGATAAGATGGAATAAATGATGCTCGGTAGTGATATGAAAAATATGATCGTAATAAAAATATTTCAATTTTTTCAAATTCGTTCTACACGAGATACAATATCAAAATAAATAATAATAAAATAATAATAACGAAACGATAATCACTTTTGAAAGATTTTTCCAATAATATTAGCTCGAAGTGAATCGATATTTTAAAATTTAAAAAGAATAACGTCTTGCTGTAAAAAAAATTTCCTTGAAAATAAGTTTTGACATAAAATCTTTTAACGAGAAAATATTTAAAAAGAAAAAATTATCCTCTTACGAATTGAAATTCATTATTAAACCGCTAAACGATAAGATTATACCGCTAACGATTATTACTCATACCAATGACGAATATCGTCGATTATGAAATGTTTTCACGAAGAAGCGTTAATTCCCATGATGTAAATACATACACGATGTAATTTAAAATATTTATCCTAAGCTGTCATATGAAATCTTAATTTGTTAAAAATTGATATATCAAAAATTTTGATTTCCATTGAAACGTTATTACTCGTCCCGCTGTACGATTTCTTTTCTCTTTTTGTTTTTGTTTCTTTTTCTTTCTTTCTTTTTTTCTTTCTTTTCCTTTTAAAATCGAACAACGACAAAGAACGCATTACAATATTATTCCATTGACTGATCTACAAAAGAAGTCTGTGAACTTTCGGGTCATCTCTTCTACATTTACACGTTCCCTTTGTACGAGATTAATAAAAGAATGAAAAAAAAATAAAAAAAGGAAACAAAAATATATACACACATATATATATATATATTATTACTATATATATAGTAACTTCTCTCGGAATGGATGGAAATATAACATGCGATAGAAATAAATATCACAATTTATGATTTATTTATAATTTGCTGATTTCGGATATCATTATTTCGTTTCGTTTCTCATTTTCGCTTTTGTTTAATGTTTTCATCTTCATTAAAAATAAATCAAAAGTCACATTAAAAGCGTCAATCATTCCATTTAGATATATGCATATCAAAGAGAAAAATTAGTGATAAGAAAAAGAAGAGTAAAGAGAAATGATAAAAAGAAAACAAAAGAAAAAAAAAAAAAAAAAGAAGAAGGAAAAAAAATAAAAACAAAGAAATTTTTTTGACCCACTTAAAATCTCAATACAAATCGATGAAATGTTAAAGACGACGACGACGACGACGACGACGACGACAACGACGACAACGACTTATTTACAAATTCGCGTATAGATCGAATCTCTTGTACGCTCCTGGGGCATGCGCATAAATGGATTTGTTAGGAGTATGAAGAAATGTGATCGTGGAATAGTAAGCGACATGTCAGATACATATAATATTTTTTTCTTTCTGTTCTGTATTTATAAATAAAATAGAAATGGCGCATAAATATACATATATATAGATCGGGGTGATCGATAAAGAGAAAAGAAGAAGAGGAAGAAGAAGAAGAAGAAGAAGAAGAAGAAGAAGAAGAAGAAGGAGAAGGAAAGAAAAAAAAAAGAGGAAAGAGAAAAAAAAAGGAAACATGTGATGGGTCATTGTTGTGAAGGTGAATGTACTAAGTTTTTTTTTTTCTTCGGTGAAGAAAATTCTTCGAAAGAAAAGATTGTGAACATTGATTAGCAATAGCAATGAGGCCGAGGACGAGGACGAGGACGAGGAAGAGGACGTGGAAGAGAAGGCCGGCAACCCTCGCAGTACAGGTATCGTCGCGTTGCTGTATACACGTATCATCATTGGAAAGCTCCTCTCTTCTCTCATTCTAAACTGACATCCTCATAGAATCGATATTGTCGTGAGACTTATATTTTGAGAGAAAGAGAGAAAGAGAGAGATAGAGAGAGAAAGAGGGAGAAAGAGAGAGAAAGAGAGAGAAAGAGAATTAGCTTGCGCGCGCATACGTACACGTGTTTTTTTGTGTCTGTGTGTATGTATGTGTGTGTGCGTGCGTGTGTATTTATCGAATATTATTAAACGAAATTATTTTTCATTCGTTAATTACGTTCATTTTTAAATAACATAAATTCATTCGACTTTCTAATTTATTCAATTATTTATTCGTTTATTTATTTATTGGTTCGTTCCTTCGTTCGTTTATTTTAATTATTTATTTATTCAAGTTTTTCGTAGAAACAGTAAAAAAAAGAAAAAGAAAAAAGTATATAAAGGGGATATAATCATTTTCTGTTTCTATTATTTTTATTTGAATTTTATCCCCTTTTCCTTTTCTTTCCTTTTTTACGTTTCGATTGAAAATCCACATCATGTCAGAAACGAAGGATCTGAGAAATGTGAAAGAAGAGGAGATTCAAAGGTTCCTCGATTCCTTCGATATCGTCCTGTCGGATTGTGACGGTAAGATTAGAAATAAATATTATATTTTTCATTTAATTGAAATTATTCATTTTTCTGTTTCTCTTTTTCTTCTTCTTCTTCTTCTTCTTTCTCCCCATTTTCCTTTTTTTTTTTTTTATTCCTCTTTATACCTTTCTCCTTCTTCTTCTTCTTCTTCTTCTTCTTTTTACCCTTTTTTCGTGAACGACACAGGTGTTCTCTGGCACATCGATTCGCCCATTGAAAATAGTATCGAAGCTTTGAAAAAATTGCAAAGCTTCGGAAAGAAGATATTTTTCGTGACTAACAATGCAACGACCGGTACAAGAAAAATTTGTGAAAGACTTCGTATTAATGGTCTCGAAACTAAAGATGTGAGTAATTAGATTATGTTCTCAATTAATGTCATTCCAAAATCCATTTATTCATGCCAATGATTTTTTAATTATTGTCGATCTATATGATCGTCGATATCAATCGATTTTTTATATCTATTTGCATTTGTTAATTCTACCTATATATATATATATATATATATATATATATATATATATATTTTGTTTTCTTTAAAAAAAAATAGAATATAACATTTTTATGGATCGATAATAACATATTTAAAGATACATATAGCAGGAAATAATTATCTTTTGTACAATAATGTATTACTCATGATCATAAATGTTAGGCCAAACAATTGACATTTAAACGAATGATGCAGCAGTGAGGTTAAAAAATATATTTTAAAGAGAGGTAGAGGGAGAAAGATAGAGAGAGAGAGACGATTTGTCTTATTAGGTTAAAAAAGATAATATTATCAGTAGCTTGTTATTTTTTCATTCGATTATGCGAATTTGTTATTTCGATTATTCGACTGAAGTTATCAAACGGATGGAAATATTCCAATATCTAAAAAGTATAATGTAAATGATTACTAATTAACATTAGCTCTTTTATTTTCAGGAACAAGTC
>NC_060963.1:1660000-1670000 GCF_910589235.1 Vespa crabro
TAAACGTGGGATTATATTCGACAGAATGTTTTTGGTTTACAACGACGAGACTTATAAATTTCAAACGGGTAGACAGTATCCAACGATGATTCTAGTCAGTCTATCCGCCGTAGATGAGTACAAGGTAAAATTAGAAGCCGTAGGAATGCCAAGTGTCGTCTTTAGAGTACCAGAGAAATCCGAAAAGAGTTCTGCAGCCATTGAATGTACGATGTGGTGGGGTGAGCCGGTAAAGTGTATCGATTGTGGTCCTGAACCTGCTGAATGGTTATCTAGGTAATGCATACTAGAAAGTCTTATATAGAAAGTTCATTGATCGAGGGGTTGACTGACCTATTTTTTATCAAAAAAAAAAAAAAAAAAAAAAAAAAAAGAAAGAAAGAAAGAAAGAGAAGAAGATATACGAAGAAAACAGAGAGGATAACACAGCGATCTTTTTTTTTTTCTTCTTTTTAATTACAGATTTTTAACCGGCACAAATTCGGGCTTACGTTTGGGCTATTCTTTGACTGATAGACGACAAATTACTACAGGACCTTGGGAACGTTTTTGCAAAGTTTATAATACTCTTCGTGACGAAGATGCGGTAAGTTAATATTAATTAAATTGACATAACGTATCTATATCTATGTTTTATATATTTATCATAAAAATAATTATCCCTTTGGTTTTAATAGGGCTTGTTCTCAGATATTACGAGTTACATGTTAATGACATCTCAATCACTCGATAATCTGAATGAACGATTGGAAACTCCCGTACCAGCTTTACAATTCCGTCCTAATATCGTCGTTTCCAGTGAGAAATCATTCGTCGAAGATAACTGGGAATGGATAAAGATAGGTGATCGTGCTATTATTAGAAACGTTAAACCTTGTCCAAGGTAAATACATATGTCTAGCGTATAATAATCAAATGGTTAAATTGATAATGTATCTTTTTATATATTATTCTTATTAATTTTAATTGTCGATTATTCAAGATGTAAAATGATAAAAGTCGATCCAAAAACCGGTAAGACCGAGAAGGAGGAACCATATAAAACTTTAAAATCGTAAGAGACGATCTAATCGTATTCTCTTGATCTAATCGATTGACAATTACAATATTTTTATTAATGATCTTTCATTTCTTATTTTAGTTTTCGAGAACAAACGGATCCAAATAGAATTTCCGTCGATGGATCAGCTCCGATAATGGGTATATATTGTGGATCATACGTCACTGGTCGTGTTAAACTTGGAGATGACGTGTTCGTTCACGTATCAGCCGATAATTTTGAAAATTCGAAAATCTCTAACGAGGATATATCTAAATCTAAAACGTGTTAACCTCCTATAATAGCAGCTATGAAGGCGTGCCTTTGTTTGTTAATGCAATTATAATCCGCAATGTGGATTGTACGCTTCGTCGAATAGAAAATTTGTTAAATATTTTTAAAGAAATGAAAATGTTCCCAATGATAATTTCGAAAGATCAAATTAAATTATTTTTCAAGACATATTAGGCTAATTTATATTTCTTCGAAGAATTATACGAGAAGAATTACAAGCCTAAATAGTCTCGAAAAATAATAATTGATTTTAATGGGATCATTTAGGAATCTTTGATTTCCGATCTGTTGTTGCGTTTAAAAATTGAAAGGATTGAATTCCTTAAATAATTAAAGCCAAAGAAAGAATGAAAGAAAGGAAGAAAGAGAAAAATAAAAATAGGAAGAGCAACGATATAAAATCTTCTTATAATTAAATTAGAAAATGTCGATCGTTCGATTTCTTCGAACGAAGAAGAATCGAGTTCTATTATAGCACGACAATAATCGATAAATCAAAATGTTCTTATTATTAGAATGACGAAAATATAAATTCGTTGAAGCGCACTTAAAATCAATTTCTAGCGATTTTTCTCTATTATATGTATATATATATATATATATATATATATATGTTTTTTTTATAATATATATTATACATATGTATACTACTAAAGAGGCGCAATGTTTGATGTATCAAACAAAGAAAGAAAAAAAGAAAAAGAAAAAGGAAAAGAAATTTATTTGATCATGCGCCCAATAAAAAGAGAAGGAAAAGGAAGAAAAGCAAAAAAAAATAAATAAATAAATAAATAAATAAATGCCTTACTGTTAAAAAAAAGTAAAGAAAAGAAAATATATATTGTTTTCGAGGTGTGCGTAAGAGAATAATAAAGTTTCAAAAAATCACACAATTCTTCAATTTCAAATTGAATTCTAATTAAATTAATATTCCAATTCAATTATTTATATAATAAAAGAAGGATCGTCGTTTACGTTCGTTAGAATAAATACGAGCATGGATGCATTGGTTGGTTCTCGTTACGTATTCCCCCGTTTCTTTTCCTCTTGATTGATCTGAATGAACGAAAGAGAGACAGATAACAATGAGTAAAATATGAGAAAGAGAAAGAGAAAGAGAAAGTGATCGTTATCACTGAATGTAATA
The DNA here is from genome assembly GCF_910589235.1 of Vespa crabro. NCBI lineage: Eukaryota > Metazoa > Arthropoda > Insecta > Hymenoptera > Vespidae > Vespa > Vespa crabro. The sequence continues at coordinate 1,662,481 of NC_060963.1, forward strand.
GCATCGTTTTAACCACTTAGAGTCTCGTTACAGTAGATAAGAATTGTATATACATATATGAGAACATACATACATAGATATGCATATATATATATATATGTATATATATATATATATATATATGTATGTGAATATGTATGTGTATTTTAGAGTAGGGATGCTATATAACCTATAGATGAACTCTATCTCTGTTCTTACTGTTTTATTTCTTCTTTACTTTCTCTCTCTCTCTCTCTCTCTCTCTCTCTTCCTCTTCAATCTCTTTTCATCGTCAGTCTGCAATCAAGAGTCGCCGGTTATCGTTCAAGATGACCGGAATAATTCCATGGATCTGTTTCTGCGCGTTGCTTTCAGGAATATTAGCGAGTCAACATCGAAGAAAGGACGGTGAGTATGAGAATATATAATATATATTGACAGAGTGCATCAAGAAAAAGTGTTCATTAAGATTATCATAAGGTCTAATGATTCTTTTTTTCTTTCTTTTTTTTTTTCTTTTCTTTTTTTTTTTTTCTTTTTCGATAATGTCCCAGTACGAATCAATTTTCTTCGATAAGTACTCATCATAGTTTCATTTAATTTCAATTAACCTCTTAAGCGGAATGATAAAACATCCTTCAAAAATCTTATATGATCACGAACAGTGATCAAAAGTCGCATATCGTTATTAAATTAATATCCTTTGAAGTTTTCTTATAATGATGCTGTGTCTGTTTTATTTTTTTTTTTTTTATATGAAAACAAAACATTGACCTCTGTCATGGCGTTTTTCGAAAGGAGAAGAAAAGGAAAAAAAAAGAAAAAGAAAAGAAAATAATCAAAGACATAAAAATAATTCAAATAACTCATAACAATTCTATTGAATACTTCGTACCTCGTTTATATAATGTATAATCGCTTTGACAATTAATTCCATCGGAGAGAGGTTTGATACGAAGTATGGTTCGATATTTTTTTCTACTTCCTCTTCCTCCTCAAATCTTTCTTTCTTTTCTTTTTCTTTTTTTTTTTTCTTCTTTCTTCTTTTCCCCCACTTCTTTTGCGATCAATTTTATCAACAGACATGACAAATAGGATTTCAGAATACATTGGGACATTTGAAAACGAATACACCAACGGAGGTTCAAGAGAAAGCAGCGAGGGATTTGATTAGAAGATTATTAGGGAATGACGTAGCTCGTTTGTTCGATGTCATCGTCGATCCTAATCTCGGTCCTACGGGAAAGGACACTTTCCAGGTCGATTGTTCATTAGAAAAATGATTAGAATATACGATAATGAAACGTGTAAGAAAAAAAAGACAAAAAAAAAAAAATTGATTATCATTTTATCGTTGAAGATCAAGAAAAATGATCTTGAGAAGATCGAGATTCGTGGTACTTGTGGGGTCGCTATTGCATGGGGTTTGCATTATTATTTGAAGAATTATTGCAACGTTCATATTTCCTGGGATGGAAATCAGATCGAGCTTCCACATACATTGCCAGATGTCCATGTTAGAATCACGTCGAACGACAGGTTGATCATTTGAAAATTATTTATTTTAAATTTTCATTTTAAATTAAAATAGATATAATAGATTTAAGTTTTTACTCGTTTTAAGGTTTAGATATTATCAGAATGTATGCACGTTGGGCTATAGTTCAGTTTGGTGGCAATGGGATCAATGGGAAAGGAATCTAGATTGGATGGCCCTTAATGGGATAAATCTTGCTCTCGCTTTTAATGGACAAGAAGCAATCTGGGAGAGAGTTTATGTCAAATTGAATCTAACCGTAGATGAGATAAACGAACATTTTGGTGGACCAGCTTTTCTTCCTTGGTAAGAATTTCGATAAAAAAAAAAAAAAAAAAAGAAAAAAAAATCTCTCTCTTTCTCTCTCTCTCTCTTGGCATCGTATCCGAAACAAATATTCTTTCATATATTAATTAAATCCTTGAATATAATCGAATTTAAATCTTAATAAATTTTAGGACCAGAATGGGCAATATTCGTGGATTTGGTGGATCATTGACTAATCATTGGCATTATCAAAGTATTCGTCTGCAACATCGTATACTTCAAAGAATGAGAGAACTCGGTATTATCCCTGTATTACCTGCTTTCGCTGGTTATGTGCCAAGAGCCTTCGCCAGATTATTTCCCAATGCCAAAATGGTTAAGATCGATAGTTGGAATAAATTCGAGGATAGATATTGTTGGTAAGAAAAATTGAATAAATGAAAAACAAAAGGAAAAGAATAAATCAAATCATTCCATAGAAAATGACAAATACAATTTGTATAATAATCACGATTCAATCCTCATTATGATTATATTTCAGTCCTTACTTGTTGGATCCTACGGATGAATTATTTCAAAGAGTCGGTGAAATGTTTTTACGGGCGGTATGTTGTCCTAAAAGAAAAAGAGAAAAAAAGCACAAATTTATGAACGAATTTTTATTATTATTATTATTATTATTTTTTTCTTTTTTTTTTTCTCTTTTATTTTTACACCGTCTTACAATCTTTAAGCTCTTTCCTTCGAATTCCGTAGTACATCGAAGAATTTGGAACGGATCATATCTACAATTGCGATACTTTTAATGAAAACGAACCTACCAATAGTGAGCTAAGTTATTTGGAAAACGTTTCAAGATCAATTTACACAATCATGAGTAACGTCGATACTCAAGCAATATGGTAAGACTAATAAAAGTTATTATTTTATTTGTTAATAAGAATGACTGAGAATCAAAAGGAAGGAAAAAAAGTTTTTCAAGATTTGAAAAATTATTTCTTTCTTATTGTTTTCTCTTTTTTTTCTTTTCTTTTTTTTTTTCTTTTTTTTTTTTTTTAAGGTTGATGCAAGGATGGCTCTTCGTTCATGATTTCACATTCTGGACCGAGCCCAGAGTGAAAACTTTTTTAACTTCGGTTCCTATCGTAAGTACAAAAAAAAAAAAAGAAAAAAAAAGAAAAAAGGAAATCGAATAATAATAATAATAATAATAATAATAATAATAATAATAATAATATTTATTGTTATTTATTGTACGGATAACGTCCGTCTATTAAGTTAAGTATATAAATTATTTATGGATGGAAAAATGATATTAGACATAAAATAATATATTTTCTTCCATTTCTAATATTTTCTGATATATATATATATATATTTTTTTTCTTTTTATTTTTCTTTCTTTCGTTCTTTTTCTAATATCAGGGAAAAATGATAGTACTGGATCTGCAGTCCGAACAATTTCCACAATACGCGAGATTGAAATCATATTATGGTCAACCTTTCATATGGTGTATGTTACATAATTTTGGTGGTACATTGGGAATGTTTGGTTCGGCAGAAATCATCAATAAAGTACGTATTGATCATATGAAATAATACGTGTGAAAAGAAGAAGAACAAAAAAAAAAAAAAAAGGAAAAAAACAAACAAAGAAACCAAAAAAAAGAAAAAGAGAGAAAAAGATAATACCATTTACATAATAAACTCTAACAAAGAAAATGTTACCTTTTATTTATATTAAGCGAGTGTTCGAAGGAAGAAATATGGCCGATAGTACGATGATAGGAACAGGTCTCACACCGGAGGGTATTAATCAAAATTATGTCATTTACGAATTGATGAACGAGATGTCTTATCGTCGTGAACCCGTTGACCTTGATTCATGGTAAATAATCCGTAAATATCTTTACGCAATCTTAATTGAATATTTCTTCGAATATATTTATTTTACATTGATCATTATCATCAAAATTATTCTCGATTGAATTTATAATGACGTATGTATCTATGTATGTATGTAAACTATTAATGATACGTCAGTATTATTTAATATATTTTTAGGTTTGGAAATTATGCTACGAGAAGGTACGGCGCAGAAAATGAGTACGCAACGAGAGCTTGGAAAAATTTCGGAAAAACAATATATAATTTTGTCGGATTAGAAAAGATTAGGGGAAAGTACGTCATTAGCACGTTGCCGAGTTTAAAACTACATCCTTGGGTAAGAGAAAAAAAAAAAAAAAAAAAAAAAAAAAAAAAAAAAGAAAAGAAAAAGAAACGAACAAAAACAAATTGAAATTTGTTCGATGATCTTAATAGTATTGAAAGAAAAATATTATTTATTCTTTATAGACTTGGTACGAACCGGATAAATTTTTAAACGATTGGAATACATTAATGATGGCACGATACGGAAGAGGGAATAGTACTCTTTATAAACACGACGTGGTCGATATAACGAGACAAGCACTTCAATTAATGGCCGATCTGGTTTACGCGAATATCGTTGATTCGTTTAATAAGAAGAATCTAACTGCATTACGGTAATTGATAATTGACATTTCATTTTTAAAATTTGTCTGTTATTTGTATAATATACGTGTATATTTTTTTTCTACCTGTTCCTTTTCTTTCTTTCTTTCTTTCTTTCTTTCTTTCTTTCTTTCTTTTTCTCTCTTTCTATTCGTTTCTCTCCTTTTTTTTTTTTTCGTCCTTTCCATTTACAACCAATTAATCGACGATTAATCAACAGATCGCATTCCTCTATGATGTTCGATATATTCGACGATCTCGAGATGATTCTTGCATCGAGTAAAGATTTTTTATTAGGTGTATGGTTGAAAGACGCAAAAGCTATGGCAAAAGATAATAATCAAAAGGAACTTGAGTCTTACGAGTATAACGCGAGAAATCAGATCACCCTATGGGGACCGAACGGTGAAATAAGAGATTATGCTAACAAACAATGGTCCGGGATCATTGTCGATTATTTTAAACCAAGATGGATGATATTTCTCAAAGCACTTGACGATACTCTCGCTAAGAAAATAAAGCTTAACGTGACCGAAATTAATGAGAAAATTTTTATTAACGTCGAGGAACCATTTACACGATCGAAAAAGATTTATTCAACCGAACCGAAAGGTTAATTATTTCCATTCTTTTGATTTCTATTTTATCATCCTATTTTTTTTTTCTTTCTTTCTTTCTTTCTTTCTTTCTTGCTCTTTACTTTTTTTTCTTTCCAATTTTTCTTTAATTTCAGGCGACTCCATCGATATAGCTATGAAAATTATCAAGAAATGGTACAAATCAAATCTAACGATGAAAATTCGTGGATCAAGAAAATCACGTGTCTGATATTTAATTTCGTTATTTCAATTTCATCGATATTTTCAATCATATTAATTATATATTTAGTTTCTTATTATATCATTATCTATGAAATTTCTATGTTATCTTATTTTGTCGATAACTTTCTATAAAAATTTCTCCTCTAATATTTACATTAATTTTTATGTATCAAGAGATCAAGCATAAACTTACCTTACTATTCTCTCTCTCTCTCTCTCTCTTTTTCTTAAAAAGTCAAACAATTAAATCTCCAGAAGGTGCACGTTTATTGTTATTTAATATATTGTTACATAGGTCTTGAGCAATATGATTAATAAATATTCTTGGATTGGGAAAAGGATAAGAGAAAAGAAATAAATTAAATGCAATGATGCAACACAGTTAACAATTGTTTCTTCCTTCGTTTCTTCATATTTTTACGATAACACAGTACGGTACAATGGTCGAATTATGTAAATTACAAAGTTCGATATGAAGAAAATACATTGAATTGATTCGAGCAAATAGAAGAATACAATACGATACATTGAACTTATCAAGAGAGTCTAAATATTGATTCCGTTTTTTTCCTTTTCTTTTCTTTTTTTTTTTTTTTCTTTGTTTTTCTCTCTTTTTCCCGTCCAAGTCAATCATAAATATTGGCAGTAGACGAGAACACAATAAAAAAAAAAAAAAAAAAAAAAAGAAGAAAAGAAAAAGAAATCATACAATTTAGATCAATTAATAGAGAGAAAAATAGAGAGGGAGAGAGAGAGAGAGAGAGAGAGAGAGAGAGAGAGAGAGAACAAATATAAGAAGAAAAAGAAAAGAAACAAAATGGAGAATTCGAAAGGAAAAAGAAAAAGAAATTTGTCGAAATGAATTGATCGCCTAACAAACTTATCACATTCGTCTAATCGCTCGATGATCAATTAACATGAAAATATAATTAAATTTCATATTTCACACGTACATATACATAATTAATATGTACATATATATATATATATATATATATATATATATATATATATAATATATATATATATAATATATATGAATATAATAAGATTTTAGAAAGATGGTGCGTATCTAGATAGAACGTACAAAATATGTTTGTGCATTTGATAAGAATAAGACGTTGAAAGGCATTAAAGAGACATCTACGAATAAATATACTTACATTATTACATGTATAGAGTGTTTTTATGTGTTATTTTGTTTATGTGTTTATCTAATATATAGAATAATTATTTTTTTTCCTGTTCCTCCTTTCTCTTTAAATATCATTGATATTATAAGAGATCGAATAATACCCGTAAGAACGTTAAACGGAGTGTCCACCAACGCTCGCCATCAAATTCCTTTATTGTTCGAAAATTGTTTGGTATAGGTATGTAAAAAAAAAAAAAGAAAAAAAAAAAAGAACCCCGAGAAAAAAAAGGACAGAAAAAAAAACAAAAATCGCTTAATAAGCATTTACAAACAATTATTTTCATTTCTTTTACAATATTATCGTCTCGAGCGTTCGCGAATCAATCCGATTATGTGCGACCTGTGTGTGTGTGTGCGTGTGGGTTTTTGTATGTCATGATAAATAAAATAAAAAAAAAAAAAAAAGAAAATAATCTCCTAGAAAGAGAGAACAAAAATTATAAAAATAGTCTTCCTTTTTTTTCTCTCTCTCTTCTTTTTCCTTTTTTATTAATTACGGATTACCTAATTATTAATTTTCTTCTACGAGATATCAGACAAAAGTTTTTTTAAGCAGATTTACAAAATATAATTACTCTTTTGTTTTTTCTTTTCTTTTTTTCTTTTCTTTTTAAGAGTAGACTCCCTTTTAGGCTCGTACAATTTTGAAATGAAAAATTAATGTATAAAATATCGAAAAATAATTACACGATTATTAAAATCACATGAAAACTTTACGAGCCCATTCTGTATCAATTAATTTTATTGTAATTATAATTTTCTCTCCCCTCCCCTCTCTCTCTCTCTCTTTCTCTCTCTTTCTTTTGTTTGGACATCACACTTACACACATAAACAAATTTTTTACATAGATCGCACGTCCGTATATACATATATATATATATATATATATATATACACACATATATAAGTGGGATTATTAAAAATTATTTCGTAAATATCGACTTTAAATAGGATATGACTTGAAATCGCTTTTTGCTAGCTCCAAAAAGCTATCGCTAATAAGATTCACACGTATATATTATGGTCCCCCGTGGTCTTAATAAGGTCCGACTAAGTCACGAGTCTTCTTCTTTTTTTTTTTCAATCACCCACCCCTGTCCCGTTTAACCCCGCGTTTTTTTCTCTACTAAAATCATATGAGCCTTCCACTTTCAATTTGTCTACCCTTTGTTTGTCCTCTTTTCT
>NC_060963.1:1675000-1685000 GCF_910589235.1 Vespa crabro
TTTAAAGATATAATAAAAAAAAAAATTCATAGACTTGTAAACATGTGAAAGAATGAAAGGTAAGATGGATGATCTATTTATATAGGATCTTTCGAGCGACCTCGATAAAGCAGAACGGTTATGGTAACCTTATTGTCTTATCATATCCGTTTTAATAAATGTATAGCACTATGGCCGATCGTACGATAGTGAAACCGGATTACATATCCGCACATATTGCGGTTACGATATACCGCATCCCTGAACGCGCAATCGAATTTCAAAGCTAGAGTAGATACGAACGAGATCGAGGAATGGAGGAGGAGGAGGAGGAGGATGAGGGAAAGAGTGTGTGTTGTGGGAAGAGCACAAAGAGAGATGCGGGGGAGAGGGGAACGGACGAACGGACGGGATGAAACTCGACGATAAGAGAAAACGAGAAAATATACGAATGGTTATATCAACGAGGGATAAAAGTAAAAAAAAAAGAAAAAAAAAAGAAAAACTAAAGCATAGAGAAATTTCTTTGAAATAAGATAGCTCAGATGAGTTTTCGCTCGTGAATAATACGCGAATTGGGAATAATCGATTATAAATCGAATATTGTATTTTAATTCAAGATCTTTCTGATGCTTCGATATATATATATCAAGCGCATATATATGTGTGATTTATTGTTTATAAATGACGATCATGCCATTAAAGCTGCCTATATTACCTATATTATCTAAGTATTATGAGTTATGAACGATGAAATCAAATTAACGAATAGATTGAAAATAATTGAATTTATGAGTCCTATATATATATATATATATATATATATATATATATATATATATATATATATTTTTTTTCATTTTTCTTTTTTGTTTTTTCTTTCTTTCAAGCGTAACACTGTCTTACTTGAAAACTATGCTGCTTGAGCATTTTCTTAATGAGAATCAATGTGTCCAGTTTGGGTACTTTGGTTACGACTCTTTCTACTTCCTCGTCGGTAACCGTAACCGGAAGTCGACAATTGTCCGCTTCGCTCGGCAATGGATCCTTTCCAGTATCCGTTAACCAATCGTGTTCCTTCAATCTTTGCAATGATATTCTCTCGGTTGGCTCCTTCGTCAGCATCCTTACAATGAGATCCTTTAGATCCTTCGAGAGGGTCGGATTCTCTGGAAATTTTAAAGGTTCCGAACGTATGGCAGCATGAACGCCTATTATACTTCCTGCACCGTCCCAAGGTACTCTTCCGGTAACCAGGGAATAAAGTGTCACGCCCATTGACCAAACGTCGCATGGCTGTAAATAAATAAACAAATAAATAAATAAATAATGTAATTAAAGTAAATAATTATTCAATTATATATATATATATATATATATATATATATATATATATATATACTTGATCTAAACCAGAGAGAAAGAGAGAGAAAGAGTGAGAGAGTGTAATAGATTTATAACGGTTAAGCTACGGCGGTTTAATTATCAAGTCAAGAATTATCAAGAAAAAATAAGAAGAAGAAAAAAAAAGAAAGAAAAAGAAAAAAAAAGAGAGAAAAAAGGAGGAAAAAAAAAGGAGACTGCGGTCATTCACTGTTACTGGTAATCTTCGACGTGCGGTTAACATTTTGATGGATCGTCCGAGAGAAAATTATACGGTGTCGAATGGCTTAAGGCGACACTTCAAGAATCTGGATAGATCATTTTCTATTGCTCCGAGCTAACTCGATCGTAAGCATATCGAATGAACAACTTAACGAACTGGAATTAATTACTTTTGTCGTTAAAGAAGGAAAAGAGAGAGAGAGAAAGAAATGAAAAAAAAAAAATAAATAAATAAAAAACAAAGAAAACGAAAGGAAAATTGCGATATTTCGCAAGAGAAAAAAGAAGGAAAGAAACAAAAAAAAAAAAAAATAAATAAATACTTTCTTTAATATTTATCTCTTAATGAAATATTTCATAAGCTCATAATAAGTTTATATACATATAATTCGGATATTATTCTATCTCAGTATTTCTCTCTATTTCTGTGTTTTTGTTATCACTTCAGACAAGACGCATTATCTTCACACAATTTATCAACGTGCCTTTTCATTAGATCCTAACGCGTTATACACGCTACGGTTATATCTCGAGTTGGCAAATTCTCGTAAATCGCATTCATGATTTCGCGAATACGACAAGTTGGAATTCGTGAGAACAACCGTAGATAATTATTTCGATGGAAGTACGTGAAAACGATATATACCGGTACCTACTAACTACAAAATCTCTTAGGATGGATATCCAAGTCGAGGACTACTATTCTTATCGCGTTTAGAAGTAATTAAGTCTCTCTTAATTGTCTTTCTTCTCTGTGTACGCGATCTCGTTAATTGTCTTTCGCCAATTATCCTGAAATAGAAACGCGCGATACCGAGAAACTTAGAACGAAAAATTGAACCAATTTATTAATTGTATCTGATTAACCAATTATAAAAGGAGATAAACAAAGAAACAGAGGCAGAGACATAGACATAGCAAGATAGATAGATAGAGAGAGAGAGAGAGAGAGAGAGAGAGAGAGAGAGGTAATTAGAAAAAAAAAAAAGAAAAAGCGATCCTTCACGAGACTATTTTTTTTCTTTATAATTTGGTTTTTAATTAGACTGGATAATTTTGAAATTGAAAAATTAAGATCATCCTTGAAATATGTCTAGAAAATTTCTAATCGACTTTTAAAAAGATCGAATGATTTACAAAAAACTCGAATTTTTGTCAGAGAGAGATAGAGAGAGAAAATAGTAATAAACACGTCGATTAATCGTTTAATTTCAATTTCGTCGTTATAAACAGTATTAAACGTCGACCTTCGAAAATGACCTTATCCCATTCGATGCCGATCGAGTAATCTCGATTAAGCAAACTACGTTACAACTACCGTTCGCTCGAGGAATACGATTACGAAGCTTCTCGGCCAAGGGTTATTTACATTCTGTAATTACGCCTGGTATCACGATTTTAATATCGGCCAATGAAAATCGATAAAGTCCTTTTCCTGAATAACATCGATAATGAATATATCAAGGAGATCAACACTCAAGATAATACGAGTACGATTAACCTACGTTCTATTTGTTTTCTCTTCCCCTTTCTCTCTCTCTCTCTCTCTCTCTCTCTCTCTCTCTCTCTCTGTTTCTCTCTTTCTTTCCGCTCTCTGTATGTCTCTTTATTTAATTTTACGATGAAAGAAAATCAATTAGTAAATAAATACATAATTAAATTCATTTTATTATCGTAACGATATCTTTATATCGTTTTATTCGTTCAACGCATAACGATTGAGCTATCCTCGAAACTTCTGTTTTGTTTTTCTTTTTTCTTTCTTTTTTTTTTCTTTTTTAAATCCTAACCAGACAAAATTGTCCATCGTCGAATAGAAAAAAAAAAAAAAAAAAAAAAAAAAGAAAAAAGCTGGGATTTTCTCTTGGATCTTTCCCATCGTCTACGTTCGATCGATGAACTCTTATCCTACTAGTCCGATAACCGTACACGTTGGCACGTGACCCGTTGGCCAGGAAACTTTCACGATGAGTTACTAGCACGGCTAAGGATAACGAGACAGATAGAAACGTGTCCGTTCTATCACGTTCTCGTTCGTTGAATTAAAGGAAAAAACAGAACAAAAGGAAAAAAAGAAAAAAAAAAAAAAAAAAAATAAATATAAAAGAAAAAGAAAGAACGATCGATTTTTCTATCCTCAACAATTATCACGAACTATGAAAATTCCTTTGATATTCATTCGCACGTATCATGTACTTAGGTATGTATTCGAACTTTTTTTTTACGAATGAAAAAAAGAAAAGAAAAAAGAGAAAAAGAAAGAAGAAGAAGAAGAGGAAGAAAAACGATCGATTTTTTTTTCCCCCTCGACAATTTTACCAATTACTAAAATTCCTTTGAGATCAATCCGTTGCGTATTATGAGCTTCTTCGGAGAAAAGATGTATTTAGAGGAAAAAAAAAAAAAAAAAAAAAGAAAAAAAGAAAAAGAGAAAAAAAATAAAAAAGAAAAAGAAAAAAGATAGGTATTTCGTAAAATCGCACGAGCAAAAGGGATAAAAAAAATTCATCCCTCTTTTTTTCCTTTTCCTATATCCTAAAGAAAATCTTTTCGTTCGACGTATAAACAACATCGAATACGAAATAGAAATTCCAAGGGATATATCGAATGTTTCGAGAGAGCGCCGTCATCCGTTATCCATTTTATTGACATACCAAAAGAAAGAAAAAAAGAAAGAAAGAAAGAAAGAAAAAGAAAACAAAAACAGAAAGACTCGAAAAAGAATAAGAGCTCGATGCTCGAAGATCCATCGCTTTCGTTCGTTTTATTATAATCACGTTTTCGCGTAACTTTCGTGTCGCTTACGTAAATAATAAAATAAAATATTTAGAATCAATTGAAACACTCTTTTTTGGGCGTTGGATGATCCATGATTTTTTCTTTTTTTTTCTTTTTTTAATAACACGATTGGAAATGCATTTACAAACGCATTATTATACTGATTATTATATCCGAGGTTTCAAAGAATATGCAGTATCTTTTTTTGTTCTTTTCTCTTTTTTTTTTTTTTTTTTGGGAGCTCAAAATTGTTCATTCCGTATAAATGAAGGTCGTTCAAAATGTCCCGGCACCATATCCCATGTGCGCAAATTGAAATTATTTCTAGATGTGCGCAACTAAGGATATAAATAAATAAATAAATAAATAATTAATTAATTAATTATTTTTAAGTACTTACCGTTCCGGAATAATGAGCATCGGGCGTGGTTGTTTCCGGTGCTGCGAAAGCCGGTGTACCGGCTGGTCCAGATAACAATTCTCCGGATGTCCTTAATTCCGCGCTAACACCCAAATCGGCGATCTTTATGCGCCCATCGCTATCCACCAGAAGGTTGCTCGGTTTAATATCGCGATGTACTATTCGTTGATAATGTACTGTGAAAAAGATTAGGAGAAAGAAAGAGAGAGAGAGAGAGAGAAAAGAAACAGAAAGAAAGAATTACAATCGAAATCACAGCATTAATTTTCTTATTTTCTTAATAAAGGAAATGCATAAGATTTTTATCCTTACGATAACATTGATAAAAAAATATAGAATGACTCATTTCTACGATAATCCATTGATAGATAATTCGTAAGTCTTTCTTAGATCATTATTTTGATCTATTATTAAAAATCAATTAAACACTTTCGAGATATATTTCGTGAACGATCTTAATATTTTTCAATTTCAATATTATCGTTTTTAAGAGTCAAACTATATATATATATATATATATATATATATATATATATATATATATATATATATATATATAGAAAAGAAATGGTTATATGAAGCAGATGATTGATATTTTCTTTTCTTTTTTTTTTCTTCTTCTTCTTCTTTTCTAATTACCTAAATCGTTCAACGGAACGTACGTATGTTCGAACGGTTCAATTAATAAGATACGATTGATAGGTTAAGATGCGGGCGAGAAAAAGAAAAAAGAGGAAAAAAAAAGGAACCAGAAAAGACGTGAAAAAAGAAGAGTAAAGAAAGAAAGAGAGAGAAAGAGAGAAAAGAACTCACGATATTCGACACCCATAACGACGTCCCGAAAATTCTTCCTTGCTGTATCCTCATCGAGCGGCTTGTCGGTTGGTATCTGTAGAACTTCTCCCTTCTGTACCAACTCGAATACCAAGTAAAGATTATCCTCATCCGGGTCGTCGAGTACTTCGACCAACTTGACGACGTTCGGATGATCCAGTTTCTTCAATAGAGCTATCTCTCTGTATACCTTAGCCAAAGGATCCGCGGTACCCTTTCTACCGGGTGCCATTCTACCGAAAATACCAGCCTTCTTCATCAGTTTCCTTTTGCTTAATATCTTCATCGCATAGTGTGTATCGTCTTCCTCGTTGTAAGCTAACTTTACGATACCGTATGAACCCTATCGTGCGAATAACGAGAAAACTTTATTAAGAGATTAATTATAGTTTCTTCAACAAATATCTACACACTTATATCTATGCACATATATATATATATATGTGTGTGTGTGTGTGTGTGTGTATGTATGTATTTATATATATTTTTTCGCGGGTATATATATATACATATATATATATATATGTATATAATCGTTTCAATCCGTAATGTAAATAAGTATCTAATAAAATTCAAAGTAGAACTGTTATAGTTTAAAATGCGAAAAGTTTGAGATTAAAACTTGTTCGTTATATACATATATAGAATTAATAATATCATTTAATAGTTGCGAGAGATAAGAAAGAAGTTACGTTTCGATTAAACAAAACGAATAGGAGAATGGCGTGGGAGAGATTCACTCGAAAAAGAATGAATGAAGGGGAAGGAGTTAAACTTTTCTATAAGACGTGGCGTGCATAAAAGGGGAGTCCAATCGTAAAATGATTCGTATTCGTTAAATCGAAATCGTTATTTCGTGAAGATATGTTCTTTGAGAGAGAAATATGATAGAAAGAGAAAGAGAGAGAGAGAGAGAGAGAGAGAGAGAGAACGAATAATTCGAACGAAATATTATTTCTAATTGAATTGAGGAAATAAATATATAAATAAATAAATAAATAAATAAATAAAAGAAAAGAAATATTTGTCTTCATATAATCGCGATATCAAAGATTAAAATTTCGAAGATTAGGAAATACGTAAATCGAAAGCAATTTAAAACTAACGTCCCAATTAGCTTTTATTATTTCATCGTTGAATCGACGTGACGTTCTCGTAATTAATTTGCCGTCGTTACTGGTTGCGACGACGGTAACGAGCTCGATCTCGAACTACCAACGCGGCCAATTTGACTTTGACTTTAATTATACCGGGCAGAGATTCTTCTTGCCGGCGCCTCGGGCTAAACGCCAACCGATATCATCATTCTCTTTCGCACTTTTAAATTTTATTAATTTTCTTTTTACTGCTCGATGAATTTTTAAAAGGAAAGAGAAAAAAGAAAAAGAAAGAGAAAAATTAAAAGAAACTCATACGAATCGCATTGCTACTATTGTTTACTTATTTATTTATTTATTTACTTTCTCATACGTATCTTGATAAATAGATAACTTATCGTCAATATTAGTTTTTTCTTTTTATTTTTTTTTTTTTTTTTTTTTTTTTTCTAAATCTAAATCGACTATTAATTTCTTTCATTTTATCTGATCTATGTGATCGAATCATTAAATATCGATTAGACAATAGAAATTGAGAACAGCTAGTTTATCAAATTTCTCTTATTCACTCTCATTTTATTTCGTTATTAATCGATCTTCGATCGTATCAAATGGATTATCCTAATCGATTTCCAATAACAACACGAACCATCGATGCAACGACATTGACATGGAAAATACGAAAGACATTTTCTAATCTTTTTTATTTCGATAATCTATGAAGCGTATATAGGCCAACGAAGTAGTGTAGTAGGGAAGTGTTAGAGTAAAGTGCAAACGGTTGCCAAAATTTCTTAGGTGATTTTAAAAATCGATTATCGGACCTTTCGAAACTTTTCAGGCCAATTTCCGTTTTTCAGATTATTAAAAAAACTTTCGGACTGTCGATTTGAGAAAAATAAAAAAACAAAAAAAGAAAGAAAAAAGAAAAGATCAGCCAAACAATTTCATTCATATCATTCATTCATTCTTTCATTCATAAATTCTACATTCATTCATACTTTCATTCATTCATACATCTTACTTCTTTCATTAATTCATTCTATTTTCATTCATTCATTCATTCATTCATTCATTCATTCATACGTTCTAACTTTCGAGATTAATTTTTTTTTTTTAAATAATACTATACAATTTGAGATCGAGATAGTAATCGGATAAGATTAAAAATAAAAGAAAAAAAAAAAAAAAAAAAAAAAAATTCATTGAAGTTATAGTAATAGGAAAAATTCGGAAAGTGTAGACTGAACAGGAAGAATCAAATGGAGCCCTCCATAATTTTATACTTTGCTATAAGATGGCTATGTCGATCTGCACGTAAAGCTTCGACGTAGATATACGAAAAAGGTGTTCTTAAGTGTTCCCTCGAGGCGAGCCAAGGTTTGAACGAAAGAAACGTGTCTTATCGACCATCTCCCTTTCACTCTCACTGTTACTCTCGTTCTTATTTTTTCTTTCTTTTTCCGTATACACACACACACACACACACACACATATATATATATATATACATACAAACAAACATGAGCGTAAACACATAAGTAAGTATAAAGGAACAGTTTCCTCCTCGAAGTTTCGGCCATTTTAAGATTATCAAGATCCGTCGTTCATACGACAATCGAGAAGGTTAAAGGTCATCGTAGATTTTATCAAAACTCGTCGACTGTAATTTCGTTGGATCACCTTTGAAAAGTGTTTTTTTTCTTTATTATTATTATTATTATTATTATTATTATTATTATTATTATTATTATTATTATTATTATTATTATTATTATTATTTCCAATAGAAAACCCATTGAAGCGAGAGAAATTTCTATTCTTTATAAATTTTTTCGAAATTTTATTTATATAATATAAAATACGTCGATCGTGTTTTATTTATATCATTTATTAACTTACAACGTTATATATAAAACGCGATACGACGATAGATTATCCTGGCTAAAAATGAAAAAGGATATCGAAATGTTATGTTTTTCATGATTTTTTTTTTTCGAATATACACACACGCATATATATATATATATATATATATATATATATATATATAAAACTAATGATTATAAATATTGGTAGTCTTTATTAAAAATACTCGGCTATTTTTATTCTCCTCCAACCATGTCTAAGTTTACACAACGAAGAAAAAGAAGAAGAAGAAGGGTTGAAAAAGGAGGCATCAAAGTTGCCAAGATTCTCATTTCATAAAAAGGAACCCAACTGTGCGATTTCTACAAATCTTCAGTAACAGTGGGAAAGAGAATAAATTGGATTGGAGCTTCTTTTAAACGCGTTTTCCTCTTTACTTTATTTTTTGTTTTGTTTTTTTCTTCTTTTCCTTCCCCCTTTTTTTTTCTATCATTATCATTTATTTATTTTTTTTTCTTTTTTTTTGCATTTGCATGCTCGAGCATCGATCGTTTTAACTAAGTACTCACTTTGTGTAATCATACTCGATAAAAAAAAATAGCAAAGGAAAAAAGAAAAAAAAAACAGAAAAGAAGAAGAAGAAGAAGAAGAAGAAGGAAGAAGGAGAGAAGAAGAAAACAAAATCGAAAAAGAAAAGAAAAGAAAATTCTTTCGGAAGACAATAATAATTCTAACTTTATCGTACTTTATTCCAAAAGAAGATTAAGATCATAGATCATCTCACCTGTCCGATATTGTCCAACAATCTGTACTGGTTCAACTGTAATCCACCTTGAGTGTTATCGATGGAAACTCTCCTACTCTCCCTGAGAGGTCTCCTCCGATTCCTCGGCGATCCCTGGGGACTACCGTAAGGAGAATAAGGACAATAAGGATATATAGGTCTGACCGAGACAGGAGCAACGTCTGGGAGTACACGATGAAGAGTAGTAGTAGTGGCAGTAGTAGTAGTAGTAGTAGTAGCAATAGTAGTAGTAGCAGTAGTAGTAGTAGTAGTAGTGGTAGTAGTAGTAGTAGTACTACCACAACCACCACCATAACTTAGCTCGCCAACGGAAGAGGACAATTTTCTAAATGACGATGGTGCAGCTAAAGCGGTAACTCCAGATACGTTCCTTGAAACGACTACTCGTTCGATATTATTAGCATCATTTCCCTTATCGTCGTCGATCGATCCAACGATTCTTGTACACGTTGACTCGACGACATTCGTCGTACTCGATCTATACTCGGATAATTTAAAAATCGGCTCCCTCGATTCCTCTTTCCTTTTCTCCTCGTCATCTCTTCCAGCTCTTACTTCACCTTCTCCTCCTTCTCCTGCTCCTCCCGTTATCTGCAACGAGATCCTTCTATC
>NC_060963.1:1690000-1692500 GCF_910589235.1 Vespa crabro
ATATATTATATATATATATATATATATATATATATATGTATTTATGATGAAGATCAAGTGGGAGGATATGAAATGTTATTAAATCAAATTCTAGTTTGAAAACAATGCCAGAAGGTCTGCGCTTACAGATTCATTTTCTTGACAGACAGACAACGGAACGGTAATATCACGTTATTTTTCGAAATAAAATTATTTAAATAAATTGCATCTAAATAACATATATTTTCAATATGTATTTAATTTGTATCTATGACGTAAAACGAAGATCAAATTATCAAAAAAAAAAAACAAAAAGAAAAAAGAAGAAAGAAAAGAAAAAACAAAAAAAAAAAAAGAAAGAAGAAAGGAAATAAAACACAAATATATTCATATATTTATGATACACAAGCTTTATACACTTTATTTACCGACAACAGGTGTTTCATTGAAGAAGAAAAGAAAGAGGAAGAAAAGGAAGGCCGAATGATTTCATCGAAATTTTCTTATCGATAAAAAAAAAAGAAGAAAAAAAAAAAGAAAGAAAAATATATGAACTAATTATAAATAAATAAATAAATAAATAAATAAATAAAATGAATAAGCATACAATACATTTGCGAGGTGCGATAAGTGCATATAAAAAAAAAAAAAAAAAAAAAAAAGAAAAATTGTTCGGTGATAAACGTCGAAATTATTTTACGCTATGACGAAGAAAAGGAATTTCATTTTGAAATGTTTTTTCTTCATTTTGTATTCCCAGTTTAACAAGTTATTAGCATAATTCGCGATAATAATCTCGCAATTGCGACGCTAAGGCGACTAAAAATATAGAACTCGTTTTGAGTTTGCGTGAGCGTGAAACAATTAAAGCGTATCCCGTAATTACCATGAAGCCAATCACGCGAGCTGCGCCCGCTCGTAGGTAGTTCACTCTTTTCTCCCTCTCTCTCTCTCTCTCTCTCTCTCTCTCTCTCTCCCCTTTTTCTTTTCATTTTCTTTTCCTCTTTTTTGTTTTCTTTTTTCTTTTTTCTTCCCTCCATAATCTCCGATGAAAGCACGCGATACCGTGACGACTAAACTTTTAACTATTGCCCTTTATTGTCTACTCATGATAATCAAGGTCGAAAGTAATCGAAAAACTATGTCTCATTTTGGATTTCATGCTGACACGATAATCGTTTTAATTTAATTAATAATATGCTTATTTAAATAAATTCCAATTGTTTTCCATCTTGTATTTTTCTATATATAAAAAAAAAAAAAAAAAAAAAAAGAAAAAAATGTGCGCTCACCAGCTTATTATAATTACACCAGGTTTATTCCTCATTTTATTAATTTTTTATTATTTTAATATTATTCGTTAATCGTTATATTTTCTTTTCATCCTACTTTATTATTCAATAATGTATAATCGTTATTATAAAAAATAAAACATAAATAAACATATATATATATATATATATATATATATATATATATATATATATCTATAGATGTATAAACATATGTTATTTTAGAATGTAATAGCGATAAATTTCTTTCTATCTTTCTCTTTCTTTCTCTCTCTCTCTCTCTCTCTCTCTCTCTCTCTCTCTCTCTCTCTTTCTCTCTCTTTTATTTAACTATAAAGAGACAGATATTTTTTTTTTTTTTTTTTTCTTTATATCGGTGTACTCATCGATCGGCAGCTTAGCTAAAAGGAAACACGTATAGTTCACGTAACACTCATGTGGATATACACACACACACACACACGCACATACACATGTATATATACCATAGATAGATATTTCCAATGACGTCATGAGATCACTCTTGACACCTCTGCAAATCCTACCGATCAACTTTTTTTTCGTAGATCTTTCGTAATTCTCATTTCCTTTTTTTATCATCTACCATCTCCTATATCTTTCCGTATCGATCTCTCTCTCTCTCTCTCTCTCTCTCTCTCTTTCTCTCGGACGTTTTCGAGAAAGGACAAATCACGCGTGCTCGTCTCACGAGATTAAAGTCTCTCGTGTTTCTTCGTGAAAATCATTCGGACAACAAATGACTTCTAATTCGATACTCGATTTTATTCTTCTCGATCTTTTTTTATATGATCCTCACCGAGATAGAGAGAGAGAGAGAGAAAGAAAGAGAGAACGAGAGATTGAGAGGGAAAGAGACAGAAACAGAGATAGAGAGAATGGAAAAAGTATTTTTTAATAACGAAATATAAAAAAGAATAAAAAAAAAAAAAGAAAAAAAAAAAAAAAAGAAAATAAAAAGAACCGTAGGAAAAAAAAAGGAAAAAAGAATTGTTACGAACAATCAACAAGTTTCATATTTCCTTTTTTCTACTATTTTTCCCTTTTTTCTATATTCGAAAAATTTTCGACCAAAAATTGCTCACATCGTCCGACGAAAATAGAATAGGTATATCGAAGTTTCCTATATTTCCATTCGAGATTCAATAATATATCAATGGAATTCGAAGTATCATTCGTCCTTCTCGCTCTTGAAATCTAAACGAACCGCA
>NC_060963.1:1705000-1732500 GCF_910589235.1 Vespa crabro
AGAGAAAAAAAAAGAGGAAGAGGAAGAAGAAGAACGTCTTCTTTTCGTGGCATTACTCTTGGCAATGCGCCATTTGAATTTATGTAACACAATTAATGTTTAAACCACACACCAATGTCATTTTATATGTAATGAAGATGTTTTAAATTGTTCCCAGAAGTGATATAAGGCAAATGGATTTTCTGGAGGAAAGAAAGAAAAAAAAAAAAAAAGAAAAAAGAAAGAAAGAAATAGAACAAAAAAAAAAAAGAAGAAGAAGAAGGAAGAAAGAAATGGAAATCTTCTTTTCCAATTTATTTTTCTTTCTTTTTCTTTTTTTTTTTTTTTCTTTTCCCCTTCTTTTTCAGACGATTTATCAACAACAAAGTTTCTATCAACGAAAAAAGAAAAAAAAGAAAAAAAGAAAATATACATCGTGCAATAGGTTGATACACAAAGGTGAACAAACTTCTTTCGCAATTTTTTCCTCTTCCGTTTTGTTTATTTTTTCTTTCTTTTTTTTTTTCATTTTATTTATGTTTATTTATTTATTTTATTTAATTTTTTTTTTTTTTTTTTTTTTAAGCGAATTTATCCACTTTTATACACGTCCGAGATTCTTTTATAAATTGATTCTCCAGAAGTGTTACTCATGTTACTCAAAAACGAATGCATTTTTTTCTCCCCCTCTCGTCCATTTTTTTTTCTTTTTTTTTTTTTTTTTTTTCTTTAGAAGACTTCGTCAAGGAATTCTTCTTCAACAAAAAGAAAAAGAAGAAAAAGAAGAAGAAGAAGAAAAAAAGAGAAGAGAAAAAAAAAGAGAGATCTTTCAGAAAAAAAAAAAAAATCATGATGGATTTCTTCGTAATTGTTTGATAGTGGAGAAGAATTGAAAATAATATAAATAAAAAAAAAAAAAAAAAAGAAAAAGAAAAAAAAAAGTAATGATAATAAACATTAGTCATCGCGGTGAGACGCTCGACGTGGAAATAAGAAGGGAAAAGAAAAAGCGAGAAAAATGAAAGTGTGTGTGTCTGTGTGTGTGTGTGTGAGAAAGAGAGAAATCCACCTGTGCTATTAAGAGTGTAATAATCTCGTAGAAACTGGCCGTAACGTTGATA
The DNA here is from genome assembly GCF_910589235.1 of Vespa crabro. Classification (NCBI taxonomy): domain Eukaryota; kingdom Metazoa; phylum Arthropoda; class Insecta; order Hymenoptera; family Vespidae; genus Vespa; species Vespa crabro. The sequence continues at coordinate 1,706,101 of NC_060963.1, forward strand.
CGCCTTTCTCATTTGCATAGACGTACGACAAAACGCCAGCAGATGTTTCTGAACAAGCACACCACCATCACCAACGTCTGGTAATTATTAACGTCATAGCGGTGTTCCAACGTGTCGTCATCACAACCTTACGATTAATGTTGAACCAAGGTGATATATGACCCGAGCATTATACCTTTCACCATATTTTTTTTTCTTCTTATATCATATATGTATCTCCTCTTAAAGAGAGGAATCAAGAACAATTATAAAATTTATCGAAACTCTGCCACTATCTTGCGATTATTTCTATGTATGGGAAAAAAAAAAAAAAAAAAAGAAAGAAAGAAAGAAAAACGAAAGAAAAGGAACAAAAAAATATATAATCTCTATAATTTATTTATAAAGAAAAAAAAAAGAAAAAAAAAGAAAAAGAAAAAAAAATACTTCTCTCTTTGGAAATAACCAATTATATTTTATATTATATATATATATATATATATATATATAAAATTTATTTGTTTATTTATTTATATATTTATTTATTTATAATATAGTAATAAATGATCATTTAGATTTATAACGAGTATATTGCAAAATTTGAATTCAGATAAAAAGGAGAAGTTCGTTAGAGTAAACGAGAGATATATTCGAAACATCAACATGCCAATTATATTCGGTCATCGATCGAACGGCCATGGTGCGCCATTGGTACTAGCGACTATCCGGAATTACGGAATTCATTGGGACGAATTATCGGATTTCGAGTTACCGCAACCGAACAGCAGAGCTCATCCGCACTTCATTTTCGAGGCGACTCGATTTTCCATTCTCTTCAGTCGTATTCGTATCATTCGTGATTTCCTTTCTACTCCTCTCTCTCTCTCTCTCTCTCTCTCTCTCTCTCTCTATCTCTCGCTTTCTCTCTTTTTTTTTTTTTTTTTTTTTTTCTTATCAGAAACATCAAAGCGACGAATTTCTGTGCTCTTCCACTCGAAATCCATCGAAAACGTACGTTAAAGAAGTTTCGATAAATTACCAAAGAAATTTTCTTTTTGAAATTCGATGATTATAATAAGTAAAGGAGAAAAAAAAAAAAGAAAAGAAAAGAAAAGAAAAGAAAAAAAGAAAGAAAAAAGTAATAAAGTAAAATAGATGAAAAAAAAAAAAAAAAAATAAGAAAAATAAAGAAGAAATTTGCAATGACAGTCTCGATATAGTTACGATGTTTATACAGATATAAAACAAAAAAAAAGGAGAAAGAAAGAAAGAAGAAATGGAAAAAAAAAAAAAAAAAGAAAGAACAAAAAGTTTTATATGGGATCTCTGTAGAAAAATTATTTTTCTTATTTTTTTTTTCTCTCTCTTTTTTTGTTTTTTTTATTTTTTTTTTTTTTTTATCGATCGATAAACAGAAAAAGAAGAAGAAGAAGAAGAAGAAGAAGAAGAAGAAGAAGAAGAAGAAGAAGAAGACGAATGAAGACGACAAAAATTTCTTAACCGAGAGACACAACGCGACGACGACAAATTATAACGGGCGACAACGAATAATTGCGTACTCAGGCTGATCGCTTAACCGTACTACTACTCGTGCGATCATTTAACAAGCCGTTATCGCAACGAGCGACGCGACGCGTCTGCCCGGCATTGTTCGCTTGTCGGCATTAAAGTTCGACACGTGTAACAAGTTCGAAACACGTCGATCAACCATTTTGACCCTTAATCATAACATCCATATTTCGATATTATATTATAGATAAATAAATAAATATATATTGTTGTTATAATCATATATAAATAGTGTAAAGTTTCGATAATAATTGAATCATTTAATTTTTTTTCTTTCACTTCGATATATATATATATATATATATATATATATATATATATATGTATGTATGCATGTATGCATGTATATATTTAATATTAAAGAATTAATGAATAACGATTGGAATAATTTATGCTTTTAAATAATTGAAAATTTTCAACATCAATTAGTTATTCTAGGCTTTCCGATCAATTCGATAATGCGATTACTATGACAGCATCTCTGCCTTCATAGAAACTAATCAATTTATTAACAGAATACGTTCTAAAACGATATGTGTATCATCGTACGTGTTTATGGCAGATGTATCTTTGTAGATCTGTATTTCTCTATTGATCTATCTATAATTTATATATATATAGATTATATATATATATATATATATATATATATATATGTATGTATGCATGTATGCATGTATATATTTAATATTAAAGAATTAATGAATAACGATTGGAATAATTTATGCTTTTAAATAATTGAAAATTTTCAACATCAATTAGTTATTCTAGGCTTTCCGATCAATTCGATAATGCGATTACTATGACAGCATCTCTGCCTTCATAGAAACTAATCAATTTATTAACAGAATACGTTCTAAAACGATATGTGTATCATCGTACGTGTTTATGGCAGATGTATCTTTGTAGATCTGTATTTCTCTATTGATCTATCTATAATTTATATATATATAGATTATATATATATATATATATATATATATATATATATATATATAGATATATATAGATAGATAGATAAATCGATAGATAGATGCAGATCTCTCTCTCTCTCTCTCTTTCTATATATACATATACATATATATATATATATATATATATATATATATATATATATATATATAGAGAGAGAGAGAGAGAGAGAGAGAGAGACATACATTTGTATTTATTGGTATGTGTAATGTAGATTTTACGGAGCAGTTTGCAACATTAATCGCTACGTATAACGGATCGATGATTAAACATTTAATCATATACGCGAGTTATCAATGTAAATTATTTGATACTATAGTTAATTATTGTTATTTTGTAATTATACGATATAACGAAGTTTTTGTCGAATGTGAAAGAAAAAAAAAAGAAAAACAAAAGAAAAAGGAAGAAAATATAAGAGAAAATAAATTGAATCTTTAATGGAAAGAGAAAAGAAAAGAGAAGAAAAGAAAAGAGAAAGGAAAAAAAAAGAGAGAGAGAGAGGAAAAGAAAAAGAAATTAGAAACAAACCACAAGATTAGAAAAAAAAAAAAAAGAAAGGGAGAAAGAAATACAAACCAGAAAATTCACTTGGGAATTCACTATTATCGCTCATAATCACGTTATGTCTAAATGTAAATAACCTTATTAAATTGTTCGTGCGAAAGATTCGCATAAATGCGTCCACGCGATATAACATTGAAAAATATTATGAGCAAATGCTCACTCGTTAGTCACGCGAAATACGAATTAAAAGATTGAACGCGTTTAACGCTTTAATTACTTAACGTTCGGCATAATCGAATTTATCTTTAGAAGAACATATGACGATTATTATTTTTAATCGAACTCGAATTATCAATGGCCAAATTTAATCATCGACATTTATTATTTGAAATAAATCCTCCGTTTAAATTAAGTTGAAATGTATGAAATAAAACAAAAAATATATATATATATATATGTAACATATGTAAATACCTACGTATATAAATTTATTAAACAATTCGTTCTTTCGTCCTATGGTTCGATTATATGTATAAAAATATTTTAATATATATATATATAAAATATATCATTCGACATTTTATTAGTTTCCAATGAATTGACACTCACTACTACTACATAGTACTCGAAAAATTCACAAAAGAGACACTGCTCAACTATTCTTCTGGTCATGCTGCAGCAGAGACAGATAAAGAGAGAAATAGAGAGAGAGAGAGAGAGAGAGAGAGAGAGAGAGAGAGAGAGAGGGAGAGAGAGGGAGGGAGAGAGAGAAAGAGAGAGAAAGGGTAAACCATGGTAGAAGGATACGTTAGGTGAAAAGCTCTCTTTGATGCGCTCCATCGAACCGAAAGCTCTGCGAGCCAATGCAAGCTCAGCGAAGCAGAGACTGACGACCTTCCGTACACGCGGTTAACCTCTATGCATTTTCTCTACCCTCCCCCCGCCCTTCCTTCCTTCCTTCCTTCCTTCCTTCCTTCCTTTCTTCCTTCCTTCTTTCCTGCCTCGCGTTGCCCCATTTTCCTTATTCCCCAATTAAAAGGCCCTTGTCTATCTTAACTTAATGTCGATATAAATACCTTCTAAATTTGTTATACTTCAATTTCTCAATACGACATTTAACAAAGGTTTCTATAATAAAAAGAAAATAAAAAGGAAATGAAGGAAATAGAAAACAAAAGGAAGAAAAAAAAAAGTAGACTCGATTGCGAAACCATTAATGTTAGAAAAAGGAGAAAAAATAAAAAAAATAAATAAATAATATAAAATTGTGTCGTAGCACAATTTTATATATGTATATTAATAAATTAATATGCAAACGATTATACATATACATATATATATATATATATATAAAATAATCTCGATACGAAATATGATAATAAAAGATTTTCTATTTACTTACTTGAAACTATCTAAAGTCTAAAAGAAAATATATTAAAATCTTAGTTTCGAGATCAAAAGCGTCCGTTATCTATATTGCAAATATATTTAGAAAGTAATCATCGTCATCGTGAGAAACATCGAAGGAAATTAATCCTTCACCGAGTGCATCATTAATCAGTTTCTCGGTAATATCGAGAAACATGAGGAAAAGAGAGTAAAGGACATTCGAGACTTGGTTCATGAAGATGCATCCTTAGCGATCGATATGACTTTCCACCGAGAGATTCAATAATTTAAAGAGAGACAACAGCAGATATACGATCTCTCTCTCTCTCTCTCTCTCTCATCTGTTTTCTTTTTTTTTTTTTTCTCTAAATATATCTGACAAATCGTAAACTTTTTCGTTAAGTATAAATCGAAATAAATTGAAATAAATCGTCTCCATTGTCTCTTTATTTAATTTAAAACAATTACATTATCCATCGTCTCGTTACAAAATTTTCTCCGTTAATTAATTTTCAAGGTACGCATATAAATTTAATATTAATATATAATTATAGCAAGCAAATGAGATTATAAATTTGAACGAGACGAGATTAGATAAAAGACAGATTAGAGTTTCTTCGTTTTGGTCAAGAACATTTTTGAGTTAGTTCATGAAACATCTACCAAATATCGATCCCACTTTGATATCTACGAGTTAAAAATATCTATTTGCATGTCGGGATACATTATAGCGAATTAAACGTCCTTTCTTAAGTTTACATATATCTCTTTCTCCCTCTTTTGCCCCTCCTCTCCTTCCCTCTCTCTCTCTCTCTCTCTCTCTCTCTCTCTCTCTCCCTCTATCAGTCCTCTTTACGTGTTGCTGCAATAATTGTTTTAAACCAGACATCGAAGGTCAGGGACGATGGACGAATATGTTTCGATCGATTTTAGGAAAAAAAAACAAAAAAAAAGAGAAAAAAGAAAAAAAAAATATATATATATATATATCTTTTCTAAAATTTAATTTTAGAAAAAAATCGTTTTCTGTTTTTTGCTTTTTGGCAAACGCTCGTCTATCGCCTGTTTTTCCCGATTTTCCGAACGAGCAAAGGGAAAAAAAAGAAATAAAAGAAAGAAAAATATAAAGATAAAGGTAGTTTAAAAAAAGAATAGGGAATTTCGTTCGCAGGAGGATCTCGTCTGAAAATGTCCTCTTCTCTCCTCCTCGTCGTCGTCGTCGTCGTCGTCGTCGTCTGGCTTTATCGTAAAGCGACGGCTCTCTTTAAGCCAGACGCTAAAATTAACGAGGTTGCGGCGTAACGATGGATATTCGCGCGTACTGAGCTTCTAACGACACAACGTAATGGTAGGAAGCTTTAGAACAGAAGCGACGACGACGATGATGCTTTTGAAGCGACACGCTAATGGAGCTTAAGTAAGCTCCGAACTGAAAAGGGACTATCCTCGAGTCGTTTCACGAGAATAAATTTTACAAAAGGACAATGATTTCGTCTAACTTGTTCGCAAATATGTTAAAACCCCCCACTCCCTCCCACTTCTCTCTCTATCTCTACTCCGGTATTAATTTACGTTAGAGTTTCGAAATCGAGCCGAAAATACTTCAAAATCTCGTATTTCTCTATCCATATAAATTGTATCTCTAACCACGTATAAAGCTCACCTACGCATATACATGTACATATACGATATATATATATATATATATGTGTGTATATATATATATATATATATATATATATATGGTTATAGGAGATGTAACGTATAGAGTATCTACTTACAGGCACGTATATAAATCCTTGATTATATTTTCATACGTACGACATAGAATAGTATCTTGCATTTCACGTGTAAACTTTCACGTGTAAATGTAATAATAGAAAAGTCCGATGTAATTGGACTCGACTTAGCTTTGTACTGAATATCCTCGTCAGAATGATAAATGATATCGTTTTTTCTTATTAAAAATCAACTTATAACTTATCTGATAACCGACACGATATTTCTTAACTTATCGATCGAATCTCTTATGCCACCGATCTTCTCCTTGTCCGATATTTTATATTAATACAAATTTATTCTCTGATAAGATCACTTCGTGTTCCTTAAGCAAGGATGTAATACTTTTTCTTGTTTTTTTGATCTATTTCTTTCTCTTTCTTCATTACTTTTTCTATGCTTTTATCCTTCTTAAAAAAAAAAAAGAAAAAAAAAAAGAAACACTATACGTTCATTATAAAATCCTTAACTTACTTCGGTATATCGCCGATTTTTGGCCGACGGCATATTTGCGGGCAAACGTTTCCCCATATGTTGCAGGCTGAAACAATAAGAAAACAAAAAAAATATTGACGTTAGAGAGAGAAAGACAGAGGGTGAGGGTGGGGGGGGGGGGAGGAATGGAGAACAGTGTTATAGAAAAGTCGATTAGAAAAAAAAGAAAAAAAAAAGAAAAAAATAACAAATAAAGAATAATCATTTAGAACGTCGTTAAATTTGCCATAATGTAAAAAATTACAGAAGTGCGTCGAAACGAACGATATCGTACGGAAATTCGCGATTTCCTCATTAGCCCACTCATTGGACGCAACCATGTATGTATGTATGTATGTATTTATGTATGTATGTATGTATGTATATATGTACGCATGTACGAGGATCTTTTTCTCATAGCACGACAATATCTGCCATTAGCTAACGTAATCGTATGAATGAAGTATCAGTTTCAAGGCGAGATGATAAAAAGGATCAATTCGATTTATAATATACATCGATAGCTACATATATTTTGCTTTGGTAATACGCGTTGAAAAAAAAAAAAGAAAAAACGTAACCCTTAAGAAGATATAAATGTGACGTAAGAATTTGTCGATCGTTGCCAATGAAATACAATGAGAAGAGAGATAGAGATAGAAATAAAGATGAAGATAGATAGTAAAGGGAAAATGATAAGTATTTTCTAGAGACAAATTTATCGACAGATTTTAAACGTTCTTCATCAATCTAGAAATGTAAACTAACGAGAATGAACGAAGCTTTAAAAGATTTTTTGTTTACATGTGACAGAGAGAGAGAGAAATATATATGTATATACAGAATCGACATTGAAGAAGCCGTTAATTTTCAACGAGAACTATGGAAACGTTTAATTCAAATATCAGAATACCTTTGGAGGATCGAGGTTAATTGCGATTCATTGCAATTTGCGAGCCGGCACTTCTCCGTTATAACCTTTCCTCTCTCTCTCTCTCTCTCTCTCTCTCTCACACACATACATACACACTTTGTTTCTCTCGCTCAATCTATTTCTTTCTCTTGCTCTCTCGCATGCTTCATACCTCTTGTATTCAACCCCTTCTCTTTATCATCGATCGAGCTAGCCGCGTAGCATTTACTAATTACAAAGTTCACCCTTTGAACAATTATGATACAGAACGACGACGACGACGACGACGATGACGATGACGATGACAGGGATCTCTACGATGACGATGGCAATGACGATGACTATGACGATGACTATGACGATAAAACGATCGAGGAAGGTGACGAAGGAGATATTATCACAAGGCCAACCATCCAGTATCGCTACCAAGCGTGAAACGATCAACTTCGACTATGAAATCGAATTTACGAACGGTTAACGAATTTAATATAGTTTATGCTCACGTTGATGAAGAAGACTATGTGTGTGTATGTGTATGATATGTGTCTATACGTGTGTGTATAAGTGTATAAGTTTATATGTGCAAAAGAGAGACCGAGAGTGAGAGCGAGCTAAAGAGAAAGAGAAAGAGAGAGAGAGAGAGAGAGAGAGAGAGATCATTTTAGGAAAGAAAATCCAAAAACTCATTCGTTAATCCAAAATAATTATTAAATCGTTAAAACCATCTTCACGTCATTTACCTTCGTTACAAGCTTACAACATATATATATATATATATATATATATATACATGCAATATTTATTTTATAGAAATATATCATGGGAAATATATAAAAGGATTTAAATAACGTTTTAAATTGATCATTCTACGTAATATTTTCTTATTTTCATAGATTAAAGTTATTATTACTATTATTCTTCTTACTACGCTAACTAGTATTATTTATTTATTTATTTATTTATTTATTTATGTTTTTTTTTGTTTCTTTTTCTAAGAGACTTAAAATGGAAGAAAAAAAGGTTTTAGTTATTTACGTTCGATAAATACTCGACGGAATCATTTTTGTCTCTCTCCCTCTCAGTCTCTCTCTCTCTCTCTCTCTCTCTCTCTCTCTCTCTCTCTCTTAGAAGGTCGAGTTAACTGGCAGAGATAATGTTTACACGTGTAAACGGCACGAGGTAAGGAACGATTCTGAAGCCGGAGTCGAGAGAGAAAAAAAATAACAGAGAGAGAGAGAGAGAGAGAGAGAGAGAAGAAGAACGCATAAATCGTCAACGACCACCACGACGACGACAATAACAACAATGACGACGATGACGAAGATCGAATGTTAAAGGTTAAATGCGAACGAGCAACTAGATTATATATTCATAGATTTTATCATTTTGATATCGACGGAAAGCCACTGAGGGTCACATATGATCAATTGATATAGAAAACGTGTTTGTTTGATCGAGAGAGAGAGAGAGAGAGAGAGAGAGAGAGAGAGAGAGAGAGAAAGCATATCTATTTCTATTATTAAAATAATAAATCATTATTTGCATCATCGATGATTTTTATTCTCCAAAGAACGAAGAGACAAATTTCTTCTTTTCTTTGATTTTTCTCGTTCTTCCATTTTTCCTTTTCTTCTTTCTTTCTCCTTAATTTATTTCCATTTATTGATTAATATAGCGTCCGTCAATCGCGCTTACTCGAGTTATTAACAATTTAGAAAGGAGACAAAGTTCACGATTTATTATAAAATTTTGTTGTACTTTAGATATAATGTAGTTGACCTTGTACAGACTTTATCATCTTTTATATTGCGAAATAAAAATTTGTTTGATCAAGTAAAAGAGAAAAAAAATAAAACATGTTTTTTATTTTGTTCTTTTTCTCTTTTTTCTTTTTTTCTTTTTTTTCCTTTTTTTTTTTTTTTGTTTACTTCAACATTCGACAGAAGAATAAAATTAATGTCGTCATAAAATTAATGTCATAATATTTCGTATCTGAATAAATAAAATATTTATTATTTTTTATCTTAATAAATAATACGAGTGTTTTGTTACACATATTATAGAATATATGAAATAAATTAACTTTTCATATAAAAGAACTTTTATTTATTATTATCATTAATTTAAATAAAAAATATGAAGTATTTGAATAATTACTTATTGACTAATAAAATAAATATTATACATACATACATACATACATACATATATATATATATATATATATATATATATATATATATATATATACACATATACAATAATCGATTGTCTTTCGACATTCGATTCTTTTAATAGCTTTTGTTGGTCATCTATATTTTTTCTTTCTTTTTTTTTTTTTGCTTTTTCTCAATTTCCTTTATCCTTGACTTAGCTTTTATTTTTCCCATTCGATCGATCGTTTCGATTATGACGGAGGCTAACAAAGAGTACGAAGAAGTTAAGAGAAAAAAAAGATAAAAGAAAGAGGAGAATAAGTAAGACAGTTTTATAGAAAATATGATTGCAAATCGATTAACGATTAATCTCTCTTATCAAGCCTTTATCCTCTTATTCTATTTCCTTCTTAATACGGCACGATTAATATTTCTTTCGATCACTTTTTCAATGAAAATTCAATTAATAAATAAAATATATTTAAAACAAATAAATTACTTCAATCGCCGTATGAAATATTTTCACCCTATGTACCATATATCGAACTTATGATCGAAATAATAATCGAACTATTATATAATAGACAAAAATGAACGATCTATTCTGTCAAATATCACAACGTGAGATAAATTTTACAAAGTGAAATATTTATCTCTCTCTCTCTTTCTCTTCCTACTCCCACCCCCGCCCCCTCTCAACCTTCCTCTCTTGTATGAAAACAGAAAAAACGAGAAAAGAGAAAAGAAAAGAAAAAAAAAAAAAAAAAAAAAATTCGCACGAACTTTGGCACACTAGTAGGAGTTAGCATGGACGAACTATAGATGGAAAAGAGGATATGACCGAGATAATGCAAACGCTATTGCGGTCGATCTGCCTATTGAACGATGAGAAATTATGCGTGTGTCTATTATCTCTCTCTCTCTCTCTCTCTCTCTCGTTGATATAATAATCAATCGATAAGAAAGACTTAATCGCATCTCTTTGGAAGTACTCAAACGAAATTTATTTTTCATTATTAGTGTATCTTTCATCGTCTCGTTAATAATATCCTTAATAATATCAAATCGTTAATGATTAATAATAATAAAAAAATAAAAAAATAAATAAATAAATAAAAAGAAAAAGAAACAAGAGAGAGAGAGAGAGAGAGAGAGAGAAATGATTTTTTATCGGCATGATTGAATATCTATTATCCAACGGAAAATGTTTTATTTTGTCGACAATGGACTTGGCCATTTCGAGAAATTAATTTATTTTTCATCGCAGAAAACAATTCTCGGATTGTACCAGGAAAATTACGTGTTACTTTTGAATATAACTGAAATTGCTATTGGATAAGTGAAGTTATACAAAAAAAAAAAAAAAAAAAAAAAGAAAAAAGAGAGAAGGAGAAAAGTTGACAGAGAAAGAGAGAGAGAGAGAGAAAGAGAGAAAGAGAGATACTCGAGAGAAAAAAAAGAAAAGAAAAGGAGACAAAAAGAAACCGAGGTTGGGTGAAACGAAATCAGTGAAATGCGATTTTTCGACATATAAATGTGAATCGTGGCGACGTTTTGTCGGAAAATATTACCTCCTAAATTGCTTTTGGTATCGATACGTTATGTATTATAGATCTCATTCCAATGAGACTGAATTACCTGCGTATGATATCGAGAACGTATATAATAGAAGGAAAAAGAAAAAAAGAAGAAGAGAAAAGAAAAAAGAAAAAAAAAAAAAAAAAAAAAAAAAACAAATAGAACATAAAAGGAAAAACGTCGATTGCAATATCTGATTCCAAAGACTTTCATAATTTTTTGTTTTTTTTTTTTTCTTCTATTCCTTTCTTCTTCCTTCTTCGTTTACCTATGTAAAGGAATGGAAATGGAGAGGGCGGGGGGGGGGGGGTGTAGACGGAGGAATCAAAAGTCAGTGCGAGTTGTTTTGCAGTGAAAAAAAAAGAAAGGAAGAAAGAAAAAAAAAAGAAACAAAAAGAAAGAGAGAAAACGTATCTTCCTCGAGAGATTTTTTTAAATATCTACTCTATTTTAAATATCTGCGATAATTTAAGCTTACGATTTTACAATAATCTGAGAAAAAGGAGAAGAAAGATTAAAAGAAAGGGGAAAAAAAATAAAAAAAAAAATAAAAAAAAATAAAAAAGAGAGAGAGAGAGAAGAAAAACTTAATCGAAAAAATTTGAAAAAGGAGCAATTAATTTTTAATATAATCCTTATAGGAATCCTTTTTTGACTCGTCCTTGGTAATAAAACTGGAAGTGAAAATCTTTAGAAAATGTCGATGAATACGTCGACAATTAATTACGAATGTACAAAGAACAAGAAAGAGGGAGAGAGAGAGAGAGAGAGAGAGAGAGAGAAAATGGCTGAACGCGGAATAAATAAATAAATAAATAAATAAATAAATAAATAAATATTGTACGAAAAATTAACTCCGAAGAATAATCGAATTCATTTAGGGAAATATATTGAGGGAAAACGATAAAAAAATCTTACTAGAACAATCTTGTTTCATTTATTCCAATTCTTTGAAAAAACTCTCTCTCTCTCTCTCTCTCTCTCTCTCTCTCTCTGTCTCTCTCATATAGCTTGTTCTCTTATGAAGTTCTCATACATTCTTTAGAAATTGAAATGGATTTTTAAAAAATGACGAATATAAAGAACGAATCGACCTGGTAAGTTTTTTTTTCTCCTCCTAGAATAATATACAAAAATGAAATAGGAATTAAAGCAACGATGGAGAGAAAGAAAATGAAAGAGAGAGAGAGAGAGAGAGAGAGAGAGAGAGAAAGCGCTTTAAGAAATTAGTAACGAACGGGGAAATATTCTTTCTCTCTCTCTCCCTCTCTCTCTCTCTCTCTCTCTCTATCTCTATTTCTATCTCTCTTTCTCTAATTCTTAAAGCGTCGAGCACAAATGTTTGTCGAAAGTATTTTTCGCTCGTTCATAGATACGCTTACACGTACACAAACACACAAACACACAAACACACAAACACACAAACACACAAACACACAAACACACACACACACACAGACATTTACATGCATTAACAGAAGCTTCTATGTTCGAGCTGGCTTTAAGCGCATCTTAAGTGTAATAAGACCTTCAGACTCGTTGAGAAAGAGCAAAAGAATAAGAAGAAGAAGAAGGAGAAGGAGAAGGAGAAACAGCGAAAGAAGAAGAAAAAAGAAACGAGAGAGGAATCAGTGTAAAAGAGGAAATTAGAGAAGAAGATACTGGGCCATTGCAAAAATTGCCAGGTTTCAAGTACTAGAATTGCAAATATAGACGAATCATCATCTGTGGCCTCGGTTCCTACCTCGGCTCCACTTTCACGTAAAAAGATAAATAGAGATAGAGATAGAAATAGAGAGATAGAGATTGAGAGACAGAGAATGAGAGAAAGAGAGAGAGAGAGAGAGAGAGAGAGAGAGAGAGAGAGAAATATGCTCTCTGCCCACGCAAAATCAACAGCAGCAGCAGCAGCAGCAGCAGCAGCAGCAGCAGCAGCAGCAGCAGCAGCAACAACAACATCTTGACCTGCCACGTGTACCACAAGAAGGAAAAAAAAAAAATAAAGGAAGGAAGGAAGGAAGAAGATAGAAAGAAAGAAAAAAGTAAAAGAAGTAAAATGTTTTCTCATGAAAGGAAACGCTCACGCCAACGTCATAGCTATATAATTGAATTTCATCCACATTCTTTTCTGTTTTCCTTTATCTTACAAATTGCTTTTAATTTTGCAAGACCGAACGTTCCTTTTTTTCTCTCTTTCTATCTTTCTCTCTTTCTATCTCTTTCTCTTTCTCTCTCTCTCTGTTTTTCTTTTTTTTTCCAAGAGAACGTTCACAAATCATAATTGTCGTTACTCAATCATAAATTCAATCATAATATTATCAATGCCGATCATAAAGAAATAAAATCGATTGAATAGATTTATATGTACGTAAGTACATGCATATCGCGCGAAATTACGAAATGATTATTATTGCGTTGTATATTAATATACTAAGGTGAAATTTAATATTAACGTATAGAAACAAGAGAATGTTTCGAAGTTTTCTTTTATTTTGTCTTTTTTTTTTTTTTTTTTGTTTATTTTTCTTTTCAATTTATTTTTGACCACGTCATATAACGCGTACGTCTCATCGTATAGAAAAAAAAAACCTAACGCGTTAGCTTTTCGTAAAAAAAAAAGAAAGAAAATAAAAAAAAAAAAAACAACAACAATTTTAACTTCCTTATTTCCATCTTTTATTTCTATTTCTTTTTTTCTTTTTTTCCATATCGTCACTTTTTCTTTCCTTTCTTTTCTTTCTTTTTTCCTTCTTTTTTTTTTCTTTTTTTTTTAAATTAATTCGTGCAAAAAGTAATTGCGTTTTTTTATGTGTCGAGTAAAACGATAAAAACCGCAATTATTTCTGCATCCCATTTTACCCACACACACACACACACACACACACACACATATATATATATACACGTATATACATACATATACAGAAAGATATATATATATATATATATATATATATATGTATATATATATTTAAAATCCTATCAAATAGAATTCGAAAATCCTCGTTAATATATAATATATCTAACGTTTACGCAAGCTCAAGGATACCAGAGAGACTGCGCACCTCTAACGATTCGACCACCGACTAAACTGTTCCAACCGTGACAGTTACATCTCGAACGAGGGTAATATAATTGCCAAGTTTATAGAACATGAGAAATAAAGAAAACGAGAGAAATAAGAATATTAAAGAGAAAGAGAGAGAGAGAGAGAGAGAGAGAGAGAGAGAGAGAGAAAGAGAAAAAAAGAAAGAAGGAATACAAACAAGTATACAATGTCGAACATATTTACTCAAAAATCACTATTCGAATCTCACTCAATTCTCTCTCTCTCTCTCTTTGACTCTCTGTAACGTTTACACAGGTCCTTTAGTAAAGTAAATCATCGTTGGACGTCATCGATACGATCTACGCTTGATATCACTCGATTCTGGTACACGATTTAAACATTGCCGCCATTCTGAACTCGCTTTATATATCTAACGCAATATTGAAAATCGATTAAACTCTTCTTTTTCTACTTAAACTCTACTTTTCCACTCTCCCTCTCTCTCCCTCTCTCTCTCTCTCTCTCTCTCTCTCTCTCTCTCTATTTCTATCTTTTATCGAACTTTTTCCATCACATAATTTCTTATTTAGTTTAAGTTACAGAGTCTACGAACAAGTCTCCTGATCGTGATAATCCAATTACGATGAACGTCCGACACAGAAAGCTCGTTAGTTCGATTTCGTTCGTAGAAAGTCTCGAAGGTTGTTCTCTAAACGAATACGATCGAATCAAATAAATTTCTCGTGTCGAGAATAGGGCAGGGAACTTCTCTTACTCCATTACGTTTACAAATTTAATAAATAATTAATAAGAGCGAGCGAAAGAGAGAGAGAGAGAGAGAGAGAGAGAGAGACTAGTGATACTCTAAGGAAAAGCGAAAAAGAAAAAAGGGAATGAAAAGAAAATGATATTCATTTTCTTAAGAAACATTAATAAACAATTGCAATCGTCGTTTATATTGTCAATCTCATATACAAATAAATACGTATATGTGTTTATTTATTATTACATAAATTGCAATATCAACTAAAGTGATCTAACGAGCGATTAAAGGAGATATGGTTTCGATGCATTTGCATGAATACAATTCTCTCGTGTATGCGGTTATCTGGGGATCGATGGAATGTACATCAACAGAAATCATTGAATGAATGGACGTAGACAGCTCGTAGAAATTACGTCAAGCTATTATCCATTACAAAGATAGAAAGTGCAACTGATGCGTGTGCCTGTTCCTGTTGGACGAACTTGACGTCAGGAAGATCTATGCGTGTATATGCACGTGACAATATGCATTATATATATATATATAAATGTGTGTGTATGTGTAGAGAGAAAGAGAGAGAGAGAGAGAGAAAGGGAGAGAGATACGTCTAATTCATAAAGCGAATGTAATTCATAAACTGAATGTAATTCATGGTAAGAGAAATACTACTTCCATAAGTCATAAGCCAAATATAATAAATATGTAAATGATATAATAAATAGAATAAATAGAATAATATATAAATTATATAAATAATAATAAATATTATAAATATAATAAAAATCCAATTATATATATATATATATATGTGTGTGTGTGTGTGTAAGTGTAAATGAAAATATATAAATCTATGTACGAATGAAATTGTTCATTTGTCAATGAAATAAAAACGTGGATATATACATATATATATATGTGTATGTATATAACTAACCTACCTATCTGCCAATCTATCTACACGAAAATAATAATCACATATATATATATATATATATATATATATATATATATATATATATATATATATAATTTATCTTTTAATATTTTCCAGAAATACATTAATTCATTGACCTATCTCCCACGCGCGATTCTTAACATAGCTACACGCTTTCAACGGATCGCGTAATCCGTATACGAAACGAAACGGAACAAAAAATATCCGATAAACGTCGGTATTAAGTATATAAAAAAAAAAAAAAAAAAAAAAAGAGAGAGAAAAAGAAGAGAGAGGGAGAGAGAGAGAGAGAGAGAGAGAGAGTTCTTATTCCCACACAATCACTCGAATATCATTTCGTTACGATAACAAATCAATAATCCAAAACATTATTACGAAATCTCACGTTTCCTTTTTATTATTTCTTTTCCCTTAAACGTTGCCATCGTTCTTCGTTTTATCGAATATCATAATATATCCATTCATGATACTTAATTATCCATAATTAATTATCCCCCGTGAAAAACTTTGACACTCTTCAAAGATAGAAAAAAATCTTATGGGAAAAAATTTATTCCATTGATATTATGTCTGCGGATATTTTATCTTTTTTTCTCTTCCTTTTTTTGGTCAATTTTTTTTTCTTTCTTTTTTTTTTCTTTTCTCTTTTTTTTTTTTTTTTTTTTTTATCAACTTTCCTCCCTTTCCTTTTCTCTTCCTCTTTTCCCTTTATTTTACTTATCTGTTCTTTTCTTTTTCTTCTTTTTTTTCTTTTTCCTCTTTATTTCTGTTTTTTTTTTTTTTTCTTCGTCGTTCCATCGTCGTCATTAACCGATAGAGACGAGAGATGACAATGTACATAGATAAGTACATACGAACTATCTACATACCTATCTACGTAAAAGCACGTAAGAAACATCCTCTCTAAACTAAACTTCTCTCATAATAATCAACCTCTGGATTCTCGTGACCTCGATAACAACTACTCGATTTAATTCGACATTACTACGTGACCAGACTAACGATCGGATTTGAACAACGTCCGATATGTTTTGATGATGATGACGATGACAATAATGATGACGATAATGATGACAATGATAAATCGGAGATTCAAATGTTACGATCTTAAAAGAAATTCATCGTAACATTTGAATAGTTTAAACTCATCGGTGAAACGTACGATGAATTATTCTCTCCCTTTCTTTTTTTCTTTATTTATCTCTTATGATTTCCATTTAATTTTTATTAATTCAAATCGAAATTGATATGAGATAAAAGTCGATTGCAGTGTTCTCTAAGATCTGAGAGTGGGGGCACAGGTGCGCCTACCTGCGCGCACGTTTCACGCATACGCGACCAAAAATAAAAAGGTCGATGAACTCGAATGAAAATTAGGTCGAGGACCATCGTTGTGTCTCAACTCATCGTTTGTATCATTCAAACGTGTTATTTAAAGCCCTCTCTCTCTCTCTCTCTCTCTCTCTCTCTCTTTCTGTCTCTCTCTCTCTCTCTCTCTTGTTCTCTCTCAAGGACAAAACGAAATTCAAAGTGATCCTATCAAAATATAATAATATAATTCTACAAGAAATATCTGTACAAGAAAAAAAAAAGAAAGAAAAAAAGAAAAAAAGAAAAAAGAATTTCTTTTTTTACTATCGTCGATCAATATTTTTTATCTCCATATTAAAGAACTATTATTGAAATCAACAAGCGCTTCGCATCGATCTTAATTATTCATTATTAATCTTTCATCTTATTTATCGGATATATAGGTATATTTAAATGTATTTAGATAGCGACGATTAGAAAATCAAATCGTAAGATACGTTTAATTTATAAATGATAGACGTAATTTAAACGAACAAAAGATCAATCATTGAGGACGAAAGAATTTTCTTTTTTTTTCGCGTTCAATTAGAGGATAACAATTAAATTAAATATCTGCGAGTATTTCAATCAATTTTCCGTACAAATTGGAAAAAATGTTACTTGGGCAATTTTAAAGATCGATTACTATTCTTTTTTTAGAGACTTGTTCGGTCAATTTGTTTTTCTACCGATTCTTTTTCTTTCTTTTTTCTTTTTCTTTGTTATCTGATCGTAAAACAGCGAACTTTAAAAAGTCACTTCGAAAAGGAATTAATTCATTTCTCAAATGATCTCGATACTTTTGGCCCATACTGTACTATCGTCCATCATTTAGGATTTTTTTTAGATAATGATCTAAAGAGAGAGAGAGAGAGAGAGAGAGAAATAGACAACGTCGATTAAAAAATCGAATCGAAAGTCGTAATCTAAAATGTAGGACGTTTAACCGAGCAAGAAACCATAAAGAACAAAAGTATTATAATCTTTTTTTCTCCTCGCGTCGATTAAATCAAATTAAGATAACAATTACAATCAAAATACTCGCAAGTATTTGAAACAATTAACTGCGCACATATTCGATCCAATGGTTACTTATTAGATGACTTTAAAAAAAAAAAGAAAAAAAAAATCGTTTAATACTCTTTTCTTGGTTTTTTTTTTTTTTCTTTTTTTCTTTCTTTCGAAGCCTTTTTGGCTTTAACTTTCTTTTTTTTGTTTTACACTTTTTGATCGTAAAATGGCACGATTAAAAAGCGTTCGTCGTCAGAAAGGAATAATTAATTTAATAAAGAAAAATTATAAGGAAAGAAAGAAAGAAAGAAAGAAAGAAAAAAAAAAAAAGAAGAAAAAAAAAAGAAAAAAAGAAAGAAAGAGATAACTTGGAAAGTTTTGGCCCATTCTCTACCATCGTCCTTCATTATAGATTCCTTGGATAAAGATCTAATGAGAGAGAGAGATAGAGAGAAAGAGAGAGAGAGAGAGAGAGAGAGAGAGAGGGAGATACAAGAACGATTAGAAAATCGAATAAAGTCATGGTCTCAATGGGGAATATTAAACGAGGAGGACCAATAAAGAACAATGGACGTTTATACCACGTCAAGGAGTTTAAGCACGTTTCGACAGGACCCTCCCACCATAAAGGAAAGTTTCATATTGGTAGGTGTTCTTAAAGTGATTAACTTTGGAGCACACACCGGACTTCGATTAGTTGGATATAACTTTGAATTTCCTCTAACGCTCGCATACACACACACACACACACACACATTCACACACACATACATACGCATTCTCTCTTTCTCATGACGATGCAAATCGATAGAAAGAAACTTTCAAGGTTCATGCGTATGCAAGATCGTCGAATAATTTTTAAGGCGCGAGAAGTACTTCTTCGAGTTAGCAAAAAAAGAAAAAAAAAAAAAAGAGAAAAAAGAGAAAAAAAAAGCAAAGATAGATAGATAGATAGATAGATAGATAGATAGATGGATGGAAGAAAAAAGGAAAAGGGAAAGGGAAAGTTGGGGCCGGGGGGAGGTGGGGAGGGGGGAAAAAAGAAAAGGAGAAGAAAAACAAAATTCTCTTCGCGATCGGCATAGAAATTACTTGCAATTTCCAATTTCTTCATAGAACCCGCTCGTGGCGATTTATATTTTATCGAAGAGAAAGAAGGACAGAGATAGAGAAAGAGAGAAAGAGAGAGAGATAGAAAAAGAAAGAGAGAGAGAGAGAGAGAGAGAGAGAACATAATGCACTTGCGGTTTTCGCGACTTCGCAAACTAATCTTAAGGTTAAAACCGTCCTCCTACAAGCCAAGTTAAAAGTTCTCCTTTGCACGGCGACTTCAATAAAAAAGAAAAAAAAAAAGAAAAAAAAAAAAAAAAAAGCGTTCGAAGAGAATGTAGAAGGAAAAGTAGGAAGTTGCGAGATAAAGTGACGAGATCAAGGCAAGGGATGAAGAGACGGGGGTGGGAGGGGAGGGGAGGGGGTATGGGATGGATCGGGAAAGGGATGAAGGATACAAAATAAGAGGAAAGAATGAAAGAAAAAGAAAAACTAAGGAGAGAGAAAATTAAAAGGTTAGAGAGAAGGAAGATGGTGGATGATGAGGAAGGAAAAAAGAAAGAAGAGAAAAAAAAAAAAGGAAGTAACACGCACGTTCTCATCCAATACTCTATCAATATCCTGACACTGATCAAAGATCATTTGTTGTTCGTATAATAATAATAATAATAATAATAATAATAATAATAATAATAAAAATTATAATATAAATAACAATCAAAAATATCATAGTAATAGCAATAATAATAATAATAATAATAATAATAATAATAATAATTGAAAGATAAAAGAGAAATTAATAAGTAAAAGAATCAATAATCAATCAATGAAATTGCTATTTGGATTTTCAAAGAATCTAACGTCTCCTATTATTTCTGTTATTTCTGTTACTTCTGTTTTTTTTTTCTCATTTTTTTTTCTTTCTTTTTTCTTTTTTCTTTTTTTTTTTTTACCTTTTTTTGACAAGCAAAGTTCTTTGAGATATTCCGTACCAATGTACGGATCATTCTACTCGTAAAAATATATATAACGAAAAAATGTAGAGCAGAAAGAAGGAAAGAAAGAAAAATGGAAGGAAGGAAAGGAAGAAAGAAAAGGAAAAAAAGAAGGAAAAGAAGAAAGAAAAGAAAAAAAAGGAAAAAAAAGGAGAAAGAAAGAAAGAAAAGATTTTCTATATATATATATATTCCTTTTACGCGCTGCTGAGAAAACCTATTTTCTATATATATAGAAAATTTTATGTATATATATATAATTTCTATATATATAGAAAATAGGTTTTCTCAGCAGCGCGTAAAACGAATTTGCATGGTTCGTATAAATCGACGATAATCCGAATAGATGAGAAAGCTCGGTACTCGTTCGTTTCACGGTCGATGATTCGAACGATAATGCGACGAAATAATGTCTCAAAACTCTCTTCTCTCCTTCCACCCCGCCTCCCCCACCAGATCCACTCATCTTCTCCATCCTCTCAACACCCTTTACCTTCTTTCCTTCTTCTATTTTTATCTCCTACTACTTGACTCACCCTCCATTGTTATGTTATCGTTCAGCTTCATCTCGATCCATTGGAAGACGTCTCTGTCCCTTCGACGTCGATCTTGAAATCATTTGGATTCTAATTCTAACGGTGTTGGTGATAGAGAGAGAGAAAAAAAAAAAAAAAAAAAGAAAGAAAGAAAGAAAAAAAAGAATAAATAAAAAACGAAGAGATCCTTATTAGAAAGAAAAATCTTCTTCGTCCTCTTTCTTCTGTTTTTGTTTGTTCGTTTTGTTTTTTTTCCTTGCGATCGATGACGTCACCTCGATGATGCCATAATTTTATCGTAATTTCGATGAAATTATTCTTCTTTTTTTTCCTTTGTTTTTTTCTTTTTCTCTTTTTTTTTGTTTTTTCTTCCTTTCTTCTTCAATCCTCCTCCAGTCAACGTAACGACGCAATGAAACGGGACGTACGGATGGACGGACGATCCACAGGGATAAGAAAAAAAAATTCTTTATCCTTTAACGATATAGATCTTTCGTATTATTTTTCGACTCTATGGATATCCATTCGGACGACATGATCCAGAATTTGTTTATTTATTATGTCGATTGATTGTGTCTGTAACAAAACGAAAGAATATGAATGAAAATATTGTTCAGTGCATATCCAATGATTACGAATTTTCTACGAGACTGTTGTTGTTGTTTTTTTTATTTTCTTTTTTTACTTCTTTTATCTACCTCAAAATAAAAGATCGATTAAAAGAAAAGAAAAGAAAAAAAAAAGTTGATTACATTTATGTACTATTTACAAATGGATAAACAAAAATTCGATCTCGTATAAACTTTATCGTTTGCTAGATCGAAGTGACACCTTTTGAACAATCTGTTTGACATTTTCAATCTTATTTCTGTTTATCTCAAGAAATCTTTTCGATATCGATATTATTATTATTATTATTATTATTATTATTATTATTATTATTATTATTATTATTATTATTATTACGAACAGATAAGAAAAAGGAGAGATCCGATAGAAAAAAATACATGGTAATGGAGTTTAAAAAAAAAAAAAGAAAATAAAATAAATGAAAAAAAGAAAGAAAGAAAGAAAAAAGAGAGAAGAGAAAAAGAAAAGCAAGAAGAAAAGTAATAAAAATATAATCGATAATCCGCTATAATTAATCGATAATCTTTACGTTGCATTATCTCTTCCCGTTAAGTAATTATGTATTTGTAAATATGTACTTTATGCGTACAAAACGTAAATCATTAATGATCTCGTTAAAATCTTTTCGTACGATCGCATGATCGTATCAAAAATGTGGATGACCTTTAATCGAAAAGGTTAACGAGCCAGTAAGATGACAGAGCGCATAGATCAGAGATCCCTGTGAAAGGAAACGAAGGGAACAATCCTACGCTTACTACCTTGAAATAAGACGATAGATTTAATTAAGCATTTCAACCTGAGAACTTAATAATTACCACTCACCCACCTACACACACACACACACACACACACATACACGCACACACGCGCGCGCGCGCGCGCACGGATCGTAGTTACTTCCTGAACGTTCATTGTACAGGGTGGATCGAAAAGTTCTTAGGTGTAACATTTTTCAAAAGTACGATCAATCATACTCGAAACTTTTTAAGCCAGCGCGTTTCGACCTGTAGCATTTCGCAGTCTGAGACGAAGAAAAGAAAAAGAAGAAGAAGAAAAAAAAAAAGAAAAAGAAATTAGTCTCTCCCAGTAACTTTTTGACTTCTATCAAAATTAATTTTTTCACAATTAATCGCTCATAAAAAGCAATTAATTTTATTTTTTTCTTTTTCTTTTTTTTTTCCTTCATCACCTAGAAACTTTCTATCCAGTCTTTCATCCAATGACTTTCGTTGCGCCCTGTATAACGTGAGAAATGCAATGCGGTTTTAATGGGGCTGAGGAAGGATGACGAAAAAAAAAAAAGAAAGAAAAAAAAAAGAAATAAGGAAAAAAGAGAACGAAAAAAATTAATTGAATCCTCTTTTGTGTCATTATTTTAAGTATTGCCGTACGAATGGGGCGGGGAGGAGGAGGAGGAGGAGGAGGAGGGGGCGGTAGAAAAAAAAAATTAAAACAAAAAAAGAGAGAAAAAAGATGAAGAAAAGTGTAAACGATAACACTTCGAAAATCAAAACAATATTCTTGATAAAATATTTTCCGACGTAAATATCAAGCTTCGTTAATTCGTTTATAGAAAATATGAAATATACATTTATCGATTATGAATTTCTAATTAATTATTAATCACGGGATACATTGAAACAAGAATAATTATTTCCGTACGAGCATCGCGAGTAAACGAGCAAGTGTATATATATATATATATATATATATATATATATATATATATATATATATTCGAAAGACAAAAAGAAAATACATATAATATCTCTCATCTCGATGTTGTCCCTAAAGGGAAATATTCGTAACCAATACAAAAGGGAAAAAAGGTCACGCGTACGACTAGGAGGCCACTGGCTTTACCAGTTGTCTACTAAATCGATAAGACCAGAAACATGAGAGAATGAAATAGAAAGAGATAGATGGAACGTTGAACTATCATCGAATAACAAAGAGAGAGAGAGAGAGAGAGAGAGAAACAAACGCGCAATACATATACATGCATATAGATATATACATATAGATTGACGAAAAGTTTCCATCAGGATGATGGTTGGAAATCAAGTTTCGAATTTTTTGTCTCGATTTTACACACACATACATACACACATATATATATATATATATACATAGAGGCAGCCATAGTTCGTCAGATTTTTATTGAATACTCTAAAATATTTTTAAATCACATTGAAAAACTTACTTTAACTTTTGGCAATTTTGATTCACTTAGTTGAGACTGTTTGTATCAAATCTTTGACATTTACAATTCTTCTTAAATTAATATTAAAAAATAAGATTTGTTAGATTCGCAATATCCATATCAAAACCATACAGCAGATAACTTCGAGCATTCGAAGTACACGACTGCATTTTTTTCATTTTTCACGTTCCATCGCTACCATCACCATAGTACCATCATCATCACCATCATCTCCATTTATATCTCTTTGTTCATCATCCAAGCAACCTTGACTCGGCACTACAATTATCCCCTCCACTTACCCTCATCCATTTCTTCTTTCATTTTTACAAAACTTCAACCTTTCTCTTTATTTCTTTCTCATATATATACATACATATATTAATATATATATATATATATATATATATATATATATATATGTATGTATATATCTGAGCATATTTCTCCTTTCATTTCGTTTCGTTTCGTTTGTATTACCACTCGTCTTCTTTATTTCTATCGGTTCCACTCTTAAACTCAATTTGCATCCTTCGTTCGTTTTTCCTTCTCTTTTTATTCCATCCCTTTTTCAGCTTGTTTAAAAAGCTTCTTTTCTAACTTTCTATTTCTGTCGTTACGGTACATATCTCTCTATCTATATATCTCTCTTGAAAATTTTATCATATCTCCGTAGTCAATGAAAATATCCAGAAATAATGAATGTTACATACTATTTCACTCTCATAAACACGTATTAAACCGTTCGAAATTCTTTAAATAAGGAAAAAAAAGAAAAAAAAGAAAAATAAAAGAAAAAAAAAAAAAGTAAAAGAAAAAAGAAAAAGGACAAGAAGAACAACAGAAATTGACTCGCTCTTCCTATTTTAGGATAATAAAGAAAAGAAAAGAGAAAGAATAATAATGGAAAAGGATAAAAACAAAAACAAACAAACAAAAAAAGAAAAAAAAAAGAAAAAAAAAATAAAAAAGAATCTCGTATTAAAGGAAGAGGAACTTGTCTGTGAACGAACGAACGAATAAACGGACGGACGTTTAAATTTACGAGATTTTTATCTCCCGGCTTTATATACGCGTCACCGAAAAGAAAAGGTTCACGTCGGAAATAACATCTGCGAAGAAGACAGACAGAAAGAAAAAGGGACAAAGACTAAGAGACAGAGAAAAAGACAGAGATAGATAGATAGAGAGAGAGAGAGAGAGAGAGAGAGAGAGAGAGAGAGAGAGAGAGAGAGAGAGATAAAGAGATAGAGATAGAGAGATAGAGATAGAAACTGGAAAATGAGCAAGACAGTTTTCACAAAGTACACAACGGAAGTCCTCGGAGTCTCTCGAAACAATTTCTTTTCAAATGTCACGGCCAAAAGTCAAGATCGGAGTTATACCGACGTTCACGACGCTCCAAAAAAAAAAAAGAAAAAAAAAAAAAAAAAAGAAAAGAAAAAAAAATGAATAAATAAATAAAAAGAAAATCTAAAGAAATGGAAACGAAAGGAAAAAAAGAAGAAAAAAGAAAAAAAAAAGAAAGAAAGACAAGTTATTCAGCTCGACGCACATCCGTTTTCATACTACGACAATATCATATTCAATATCACGTACGTACGTATGCACTTACTTATGTACATACATTGTATACGTACGTATGATTTATTCTTATTAAATTTTCCTACGAAATCTTTCTCGAAAATAATCTCTCTCTCACACTCTCACTCTCTATCTATCTCTCTTATCTTACATCCTTGAGAATAAATAAAAGGCGTGTGAATGAATAATTTAAAAGAGAGACAGAAAGAGAGAGAGAGAGAGAGAGAGAGAGAGAGAGAGAGAGAGAGAAAACAAATAAAAAAGAAGAAAACCAATAATATTTCGCATTTCACGAAATTCCAAACGACGAAGATTAAGCGAATTCTGTGTTACGGAAAAAGGATATATAGGTAAAAAAAAATGAAAGAAAACATTTAAATACTTTAACTAAAATATTATACTTGGAGATAATCGAAATCTGGTAGGGCTTGCTTACTTACAATTCCATTTAAATATTCAAATCATATGTACTTATATATATATATATATATATATATATATATATATATGTATGTATGTATATATTATATTACGATAGCCCAGGCAACATGAATTTTCCCGCGCAAAATTATCACAACGATCCTCTTCTCCAATTGGTTGGTTGAGATAGTTGTAGTTACGTTGATACGCGCAAATGTTGACAAGATACAAGTAGATAGATATCTGTGCGCAAGGGTAAAACAATCCATCCATGCGCCTGTGAAAACATTATCGTGATCGAGAGTCTCCTGCACGTGGAAACAAATGTTGGCTATCTCCATGTTTATGCGTACGTATATATGTATATCTGTTTATGTATGTACATATCTAACGTTGTTTGGAAATTAAACACAATTCCCCCATGGGATCGTGTGCCTTCATTTTTCAATAAAACGTGTTCAATGCACGTATTTACTTGCTTACTTAGTTACTTACTTACTTACTTACTTATTTACTTACTTTAAATATTTTC
>NC_060963.1:1742500-1745000 GCF_910589235.1 Vespa crabro
GATATGCATCTATAGAGAGAAAAAAGAGAGAGAGAGAGAGAGAGAGAGAGAGAAGCAAAACGAAAGAAAAAAATTGAACGCAGAAATAAATAAATAATATCTTGTACCTTAATGATTCAAAAAAAAAAAAAAAAAAAAAAAAAATAACTTCAATAGAAATCATTTTGTACTTCAGATAAATACAATCGAGAAATTCTCAACCCGAATGAAATTTTTTCCTGATACGTTTAACTACCCAATCACCCTTCAGATATTTTAATATTTAAACGAGTAAACGATTGGTGACTAGGTCATAACCCAAACTTTGAAAATCTCCTTTTACTATGAAGATATGTGTTACTATTGAATAGAAAATATGAATTCTTTTGAAAATAAATAAATTCTTTTCCCCTTTCTTTATATTAAAAAGGGATCGTCCTCCCTCGTTCGAAGAAAATTCATCCCTCATCTCTCTCTCTCTCTCTCTCTCTCTCTCTCTCTCTCTCTCTCTCTGTCTTCTACTCTTTTTTGCTCTTTCTTTCTTTCTTGGGGTGGGAGGGGGGGCGGGAAAAAAGTACGTACCTAAGTGGGTGTGAAAAAAACAATTTTTCCAAAGGAAATTCTTGACCTCAAAAACACGAGCTTTTCGTTTTTGTAGTCGGCCAACGACCCAACGAATCTTTTATCCTTCGATGAAAACCTAATGAATTTAAAAACAAATGGATGTACGAAACTGCAGTTAAAGAATGAGAAAGACAAAGACAGATATATATATATATATATACACATATACTTCCCTCCGATAGAAACTTTCGACATTATCGAAGAAATGGTAAACCCATTCTTAGTATATCTCGATTCTTGAAATTCGATGTACCCTTTAAGTCGTTTCCAAACTCTCTCTCTCTCTCTCCCTCTCTCCCTCTCTCCCTCACTCTCTCTCTCTCTCTTTTTCTATCTACCTATCTATCTATCTATCCATCTATCTCTCCCTTATACTATCTTTGTCTATCTAAGAATTACTTTGAGAAACCGCAGATCGAGATTTTCCGAGTTAAAAGGGAAAACTTCTTCCTTGAATTTGAATTCAAATTCAAACATGAACTCGAACATGAACTCAATTCACCGTGAACGAAATGTCCGATATAACGCGATCGTATTTTTCACGAATAACTATACCTATCTATTACATAGAAACTTATGACGTGTATTCGTATATCATTCGTCTATCTAATATCAACTTATACGACATCGTTTTATATAATATATTACATGTATACATACGTATATCAGTATGAGGCTATATAGTAACTGGATCTTTTTTTTTTTTTTTTTTTTTTTTTTTTTTTTTTTTTTTTCAATCAATCATACCCTTGATTTTTTTCAAGACCTTTCTTCAAGGGTCATAGTAATTTTAAAGGTTCTTTTTAACCTTCCAATTTCACAATTTGAAAAATAAATTTGCCTTAAGTAAATATTATTAATAACAGTAATTCATTCTTTGATTATCACCTTCGAATCACTTTTTAAACTAATACATCTTGTATGTATTAACTATCCATATAAACATACATACACACACACACACATATATATATATATATTATTTAGATAAGTTTTTTGACGCGAATAAAATTCAACGTGAACTGATTTATAAAATGACAAATTAAATTTGCGTTTGTATTGATTAACATTAAAATTTAATAACTCCTTTGATTAAATCTATACATATAAATGAAAAAGGAAGTAGCTCATATTATATATATATATATATATGACCGTCGATCATCTAGGACTCGAATAAATAATACCTCTTTCGTTTAAAATGTACATAAATATGCCTACGAGTTATAATGCAAGAAGTTATATCCTCTCTACCCTTTTCATCCCCTTTTTAACTTCCCTCTTATCGCTTATCTTACCGTCTCTTAACCATTGCTCAATTACAATTTATTATATTTACTCTATCCTTTCTATTCTCTACGTAAAATCTAATTTACTATCATCATAGTACATACGGAATATAGAATAAGGACGAATATTTAAAGAAGATAACAAAGGTCGTAATCAAACATTTTCCTACCACTTTACATTTTTCTCATAAAGAGATATGTATTTTCTTAACTTACAATATATTTCATAAATACAAGATGGACCATAAATGTTCAGCGAGAGAGTAAGAAAAAGAAAAAGAAAAAGAAAAAGAGAGAGAGAGAGAGAGAGAGAGATTGTTATTCCACAATTTAAAGAGAAAAGAAAAGAATAGAAAAGAGAAAAAGAAGAAAAAAGAAAATTACCCTAAAAAAATGATTTTTAAAATATCCTCTAGAAACTTTTTTGGCTTAAGATCCATTGTATACCTATATCGAATTAAAGTATCTATAAAAAGTAAAAAAAGTTATATCATAAAATTATACATAAACACACACACACACACATACACATGTATACGTTTATCTACATACATACATATATATGTACGTACATATATATACGCATATATATATATATATATATGGAT
>NC_060963.1:1747500-1750000 GCF_910589235.1 Vespa crabro
TTTATAAAAGCGCACGGTTTATATATTAAGTTCTTTTTTTCTTCTTCTTTCTTTCTTCTCTATTTTTTTTTTTCTTCTTTTTTTTTCATTCTGTTCTTGTTTTTTCTTTTTTTTTTTTTTTTTTTTTTTTTTTTTTTTTTTTTTTTTTTTTTTTCATTATCCCTGTATAACATCATACGTAGCCATTTTAATCTCCGAGGGATGCTTTATAACCTACGAACAAAAAAGGAAAGTAAATAAAAAAGATTGAACATGAATAAGTTATGACTCTTTTAAACCCTTTAAGGTCTTTTCAAAGTGGCCACCCTATGTATATACATACATATGTATATGTATATGTATATGTATATGTATACACGTGTATATTAGACACAAAGTATAGTATTATTCGTAATACCTCGTAATCTCCGTGCAAGTACCGTCCACGTAATAATACGAAGATTGATACGATAAGAATAATTTCGTTTAGAAAATATTAAGGAAGAAGAAACGAAAGATTTATTTAAACGAATATATAACGTATCTATTTATTTATTTATTTATTTATTTATTTATCTAACGATACAAATTCCCTCCCCCCACCCCAGCCCGCCACCAATACCGCCTCACCCAACCACATCCTTAAATAATTATTAAATTATATTCTATTTTCCGTAAGAACTTTATCGATCAATAGATCTCTGAAATAGATCTACAAGGAACGATTATATTACGTATTACTGTCACAAAAGTCATTCGTTATTTCGATGAATTTCAACGATAAGCAAGAGAGTGGTGGTGGGGGGTGGGGGGTGGGGGTGATCTGTAGGAAGAATTATCGATAAGCATTTATATTTATCGCGTCATTCATTTTTCACGTTTTATATCGCATTTATTGTCGAAATATAATACGAGACAGAAACGATAAATAATTATCTCGATGATTCTGGACAGGGGAGACCGGGGGGGGGGGGGGAGAAGAAGAAGAAGAAATATAAAGAAAAAAAAACAAAAAAGAAAATAAATAATAATAAATGAAAAAGAAAAGTAAAGAATAATAAAGAGAAAAAGAAAATGTCGCAAATAATTTATTTTCACTTAGAAATTGAAATTTCACAATAACTTCGATTTCAATTTTCCCTTTTTATTCGTTTTCTAATATAAAATTTCATTCCCTTTGGACTTATCCATATACGCTCTCTCTCTCTCTTGCTTTTTCGAAAATGAAAAATGTCGAAAGGAAAAGCAAGGAGTCCTGTAAATTCTACGCTAATCCATGCTTTTCCTTGAGAAGGATTTTGAGGTTTACGAGAATCAGTTGGAAACTGACAGATCTCTTCGAAAAGTTCTGCAAGGGTTTAAAGATCTCTCTCTCTCTCCCTCTCTCTCTCTCTCTCTCTCTCTCTCTCTCTCCCTCTCTCTCTCTCTCTCTCTTAAGAGACTTGTCCCTTTTATTCGTTCTCGCTCGTATTAGTTACTCGACGACTTTTCATAAGTCAAAAACAGAAGATAAAGTGAATAAGAGAGAAAGGGAAATATACAGAGTGTAACAAAATTATTCATAAATTATTATAAAAATTGATTGCTCTTGTTTCGACAATTTTCTTTTTTTTCTTTTTTTTTTTTTTTTGGCTCGATCTTTTCGTTCTCCTTTCATTCTATTTGATTGTTCTTCTCTTTTTTTTTTTCCTTTTTTTTCATTTTTTTTTTTGTTTTTATTTTTCTTTTTTCTTTTCATTAAAAATCTTCAATTTTATTTCTACGAAACCAACTTGCAAATCTAATTACAGAACCTATAAAAGTCTCGAAGAAGGATTAATTCGATAAACATCACTTAGGAAATTTTGTATCACCCCGTAGATGGGAAACATCTTCCTTTGATTTTTGACAACGTCAGAGTACTCCGATAATCGTCCTTATAAATTTCCTCTGAAAGGAAAGATCATTTAATTATATACGTTGCTTCGTCCAATTTAAAAAAAAGAAAAAAAAAAAGAAAAAAAGAAAAAATTAAAATTTCAGTTCGACGATCGTTTCTTTTCAAAGAGCGAAAAGAGAGAGAGACAGAGAGAGAGACAGAGACAGAGAGAGTGAAATCTTTGTTATAAATAAACATCGATCGTATGAAGTAGTCAATTAAAAAGTAAAAAACAAAATAAAAAATAATATTAAAAATACCATAAACTATGTATATATATATATATACAAAGAATATAAATCCAAGATCGATGATCGAAAATTTCTAAGATAGTTTTTAAGAATATATTACTATTACTCAAAAATCTTTTTTTTCTTTTTTTGAAATCTTCTTTTTCAGATTGTAAAAAGCTAAAAAAAAATTATATATATATATATATATATATATCACTTATTAACTTTTAATCTAATCTATACAAAACAAAATCTCCCATTGTATCGTCAAACATATATCCTATGAAAAACTTTTTCTATTTTAAACAAACTCGTTTCAGGTATACATATATATATATATATATAATATCATTGAAAATTTCACGTAGAG
>NC_060963.1:1755000-1777500 GCF_910589235.1 Vespa crabro
CAACCCCGGTATCACTTACGAAAGATTCCAAAATTCAAAATCAACCTAGTATTGATAGCATTGTCGAAGGGATCTATGAAATAATAAAGCCTACCTCGACGGAGATCTATGATGATCTATCGGACGATAATTATGACGATAACATTAAAATGGAAAAGATCGAAGAGGAGGATGATGAAAACAGGTAGATTTTATAATTCTTCCTTTTTATTTTTGTCATTTTGTTTTTGCAATTAATAACAAAAGTATTCATCGTTAAAGCTTATCTATTTAATAATTCGCTTAATTGAAAGGATAAATTATTAGAAATATCAAAAAAAAAAAAAAATAAAAAAAAGAAAAGAAAAAAAAAAAGAATGAATCAATTTGTTCAAAAAATGGACTTTTAATGGACGAGAGAAAAAGAAAAATGAAAGGATTCATAATAATTTGAAAATCTTTAAAAGAAGTAATTAGTACGTAATAATTTGAGTTATTAATGATTCTTCATTTAAACGATAAATATTTAGAGAATAACGTAGAAATTGTAAATATAAGAAATGATTAATAAGAAGGGGAAAGATTGATTGGCGCTGCATGATTTGCTCGAGAAAGAAGTAGAAGAAGTAGAAGAAGTAAAAGTAGAAGAAGAAGAAGAAGAAGAAGAAGAAGGTTTATTCCATTTATCGAGGAGTGCAGGATATTGCGAGTCTAACTGCTATAAATCGATTTCTCATACTCTTTCACGCGTTTCCACGGGATTGGTTCAGTCGAACACGATGAAATATCTATCATATTGCTCATTCCTATCCACGAAAACCACCTAACGTGAACGGCCAATAAAAATCGACGAGAGGTCTTCTTTTCTTCGCTTACTTTTCAATACGTATTTGGATCACACGTACATATATAATCGAGTACGCCATATGTTTATAGATTTTTCTATAAACCGATAGATTCTAATCTAAAAGTTCCCAAAAAAAAAAATAGTGACTTTTTTTTATACTCAAATAGGTTAGACTTTTTTTTTATACTCTTCGAACAAATTTTTCTTTTCTTTCTTTTCTTTTCTTTTTTTTTTTGCGGATAATAGAAAAAAAGAAAAAAAAAAAGAAAACATAATTAACACTAAAGTATCACGTAAAGGGTGTGATTTATTTTCCTCAAAAGTAATCTTCGTTAGATCCTGTATTATTTTTTTTTTGATAATTTATAAATCGGACGAAAAATATTGTTGTCCCATAAAAAAATAAGAGCAAAAGAAGAAAAAAGTGAGAGAAAAGAAAAGGCAAAGCACAAAAAAAAAAAAAAAAAAAGAGAGAAAAGAAAAAAAGATGATCGTTAACGACGTCGTTTCTCAAAGCTTAACGAGTATGCCAAGCATTAGAAATAGAAAAAAGGAAAGAGGATAGTAGAAAAAGGAAGAATGGAAATTCTAAGACTTATTTCACCTTCGCAGGTTCACAATGCTTGGCGAAAAAGTGACACAAGTACCAAGGCCGAGCCTGAGCAACTACTTAAAGCGTGTCAAAGCAGAGCCCAAGGCATCTTTGATACAGCTAGCTTCACTCTACGATGCCCTTGGGAAGGATGCTAGAAAACAGGGTTATGGTAAGTACTTTGGATATTCCGACGAGGTTCTCCAGGTGCTCGATACATCGGCCGAAGGTGGTATCGGGCCTCAATTGAACAAGTTATTGAACAAGATCCTTGAAAGGAACGAACTCACCAGGGAAGACGCCAAAAACAGGACGAAACTCGTAATACGAGATCTCGAAGAACCTACCAGTGTACTTAGCAACGATCTTAGAAATCTTTTACCTCTTCGCTTTTCCTTTTCTTAAAATGTTCTTTTACTTTTGATCTTCTATTTTTCTTTCCTTCCTTCCTTCCATCCTTCCTTCTGCTAATAAAAGAAAAAAAAAAAGAAAAAAAAGAAAAAAAAAGGAAAAAAAGAAAAAAAAAGAAGTAAATCATTTGACCCTCGCAATCTGTCCAATTAAAAGAAAAAGAGATAGAGAGAAAGACGTAAAAATCTATTATATATATCTCAATTCTCTTTATTTTACGATTCATTCATTTATCCGAAGTATCCATCTCTCACCACCATCGCTACTTCCCCATCATCAAGCCTTCCCATCCGCCCCCGTCCTCCTCTCCGCTTCTATTTTAACCATTTTTGAATGAAAATATATTTTAATTATTTCGAATGAAAATATATTCTCATAGATTCAACCTCATCGATCATCGATAGTCTTTCTACGCTAACCGTACATGCGGTTAACAGGTTAAAATTTAATAAATTTATCAATCGTAAAGATTAAAAAGAAAAATTAAAGAAAAAGAAAAAGAAGAAGAAGAAGAAGAAGAAGAATAATATTAAAGTCGCCCTGTCGAGAGCAAGTGCCTATTTAATGTGTTTCATCGAAAATGACAAAGGGCTGAAACGTGATTCGAATCGTTTCAACCATCTGTCTGTGGTTACTGAGAGAAAGAAAGGAAAAAAAAAAAAAAGAAAAAGAAAAAAAAAAGTAAAAAAGAAAAAGAAAGAAGAAAGTACATTAAAACTCATCCGTAGAAATATGATAGGACTTTGATCTAGGCTACTGCGAATTAGTGTCCCTTCGTGACCGGGAAACGAATTGGTTAGGGAAACCAAAAAATTACTCTGATGCTTCTCGACATTTTATGGCAGGTTGCATGCGATGCATAAGTCCGAATGCGATTGATCAATTTTTTTTTAACCTACTCTTTTTCAACATTTTCCTCTTCTTCTTCTTCTTTATTCTCTTTTTTTAATTTTTTTTATTTCATAAGCCCTCTGGCCTAATTTCTTTTCGTTTTTACGTGTCTACGTATCTGCGAACAAAATTATTATTTCATTATTATTATTATTATGATTATTATTATTATTATTATTATTATTATTATTATTATTATTATTATTATTATTATTATTATTATTACTATTAGATATATATATATGATTGTTCTCGATGAGAGACAGTTAAGTATCTAAGTTATCAAAGTTGCGAACAATTGTATTCGTTCGATATAATTAAATCTATTTGTCTAACGTTGTATAGATAATTTCTATCATAAATTTAGAATATTATAACTTTGTAATTTTTTTCTATTTTTTTTTTTTTTGTTTCTTTCTATTTGTTATCCTTTTATCAATATTCTATTAAATTTTAAGTCGCTGCTACTTTCAAACGAACGTTTCGCCTTTCAGCAAAAGAAAGTAAGTAAACATCTTCGAAACATCTGCTTTTCATAAAAAAACATCCTCCTATTCCTCTCGTTCGATATTTCATGTCTGTACGTCATCAGCTTCTAAACGTTTACCCTATATATATATATATATATATATATATATATATATATATATATATATATATATATATACCATAAATCTTTTTCATCATAATCGCATAATATACTCTTTCAATATCTTCAAAAATTTCCCAAAAGAAAATTTATTTTTATAAGACGCATACTTACATAGACGTCTGATACACGATTGACTCATATCTTACATATTAATGTAATACGATTGTTCGAAAGCATTGTCTAATAAAAATGTCATTGTCTAAAACCTCAGGCTGGTTCTAAGAAACGAAAAAAGAAAACGAAAAAAAAAAAAAAAATATATATATATATACATACACACATATATGACTCAAAGCTATATCCAATAATTATAAAAGTGAACAGTTTAAAACTTTTTTTAATCATCCTTTCGACTGATAAAAAGATCGACTGATAAAAAAAAAAAAAAGATAAAAAGAAAAAAAAATATACACACACACGATCCAAATGATTCTGTCTTATTTTCAAAGATCACCTTGACCCATCGTCGAATCCAGAGATCGATATTGTTTAATGCCCGCTGTGGATTATGAGTTGGCAAAGACTCAAGCGCATCAATACGTGCTTGGACTTGCCAAACGGTGTATTGACTAATTCTGTGTCAATTGCTGTATCCAATACGCAAAGTCGCCGGCTAAAACAATAGATATGCGTTTCATCGTAGTATTATAGACGATCAGTTTTTACGCCCTTGGTTTGAAAGCAGGTATAAAATGATTTTGAAATTGATGATGGTCTTCAGTCGACGTTACATGCTATCGAGTGTGACCGTATTGAATTGCGTTAGATAAAAATTTTATTTCTATTGAGCATAAAGGCAAACGACGAATAAGAAAAAAGAAAAATAAAAATAAATATTAATAAATAAAGAACAAAATGAAGATCTCCCTGGGATATTGCTTGGTTCTTTGCGTAAGTAAAATTTATTTTCTATGATTATCAAATTTTGAAAATTTTTCTTTTTCTTCCTTTTTTTTTTTTTTTTCCTTTTTTTTTTCATTTTTTGTCAATGTTACGATCGTAATAAAACAATAAAAGTTTTTCTTACGATAACAAGAAATTTAGAAGAAATAATAAGAAGAAGAAAAAAAAAAAAAAAGAAAGAAAACCTAAACGGAGACCAATTAATTGCCGCGACAATATTTACGATATTAATTATACTGCGTACTAATAATTTTTACGATAAATTCGATATGGCAAGTAATATCGATTATATAGGTCTCACCACGTAAAGGTTCCTGCGCGTACGGAGACCCAATTTATCAAATCTTTCGAAATCAATCGTGTATAACTATTAATCAATATTTCGAAATATATATTCTAACGTGTGAGAGAAAAATTGAATCCCGAGAGAAGAGAAATAAAAAAAAAAAAAAAAGAAAAAAAGAAAGAAACTTAATAAAAAGAAACATAAAAAAGAAAGATAAGATGAGCGAAATCGTGACAATGAAAATTCCAATGGTCATATAAATATCAATTCTTGACAATTTTCTGATATGAGGTTAGAAAAAGAAAAAGAAAAAAGGCAAATAAGAAAAAAAAAAAAAAAAAAAAAGAAAAAGAAAATTAATTCGAGAATAAATCTTGAATTCTAACGACTATATTAGCTACGAATAACGCGCGTCAACGTGTTTTATAAAAATGATGCTAATTCTAAGTACTTACTATGAGTTGGGACAAAATGGCGTTCGGGTCGCGCATGCGCAAAACTTGACTTTTTATTCCACCCCGAATTCGACCGAAATATATATATATATATATATATATATATATATATATATATATATATATATATATATATATATATACACACACATATATATACAAAAGCGCGTAAGGGATGTTGGAACGGGGGTGAGACACTTATTCGCGATAAAACATATAATATATACATATTATCAAAACTACTTATCAAAAAGAAAAAAAAAAAAAAAAGAGAAGAAAATAATTTGATTTTATATTTCGACAGCTCCTATCAACGAGAGTACAAACGAAGCCACAAATAACAAAATTATTTCCGATCGAGGAGATACACGTTAACGATCATCGTGAGCCTAATAATAATAATAATAATAATAATAACGAGACGAAACTATTCGACAAATTATTTGGAAAATTACGTGCAACATATAATTTTGTATTTCGCAAAGGGGATAACAATGTTACTATAAGTAACGTCGAAAAAATATTACCGAAGGACGCGCCGAATCCCGATATCGAGGCATTGAAATTAATTTGGAAAAATCCAATAAGTACGAATTCGGGTATAACGAAATTAAATCCTCAAGTCCCAAAGGAACCTGAGAGATATCAAACGAGAATAAAAACACTTTACGACGAGCCAAGATATGACAGATTCGAAGAGCTCCAACCTTTGGAACAATTGGAACCTTTAATGCCATTGGAATTTGACGTGGAAAATGATGATAATAAAAAGGACAAGGACGTCGAATTTATAACCCCGGCAACAACCGGTCTACAATTTCCTACGACCCTAGGCCGTCATTTCGTCGAGTGGCTTGGCTCTCTTCTAGGACTTTCTTACGGAATTTACGCGAAACTTACGAGAGCCATTCATAACAATTATACGCTTTATTAGGGTCAATGACATACGCGAATAACTCGGACTATTATTCTTCTATACTCGCGACTGAAGGGAAAAAAAAAAAGAAAAAGAGAAAAAAGAAAATAAAAAAATAAAAAGAAAAATAAAAAGAAAAATAAAAAAATAAAAGCATCAGCTTTGTAACATAACATATATCGTATCGTTTTTGTTATTCGTTTTTCTTTTTTCTCTTGCTTTTTATATCATTTGAAATAATTTCATATAATCATATCTATACAATTAATAAATAATCAATGATCGAAATGTTATTACTATATATTTTTATACCCACTTCTCTTCCTCATTAGCCACATATCCTGTAATAATATAAACAATTATATATATTTAATAAATGAATAAATAACAAATCGCAATGGATTAAAATTGTACTCTCTAAATTTCTTTTATTGAAAAATATTTTCGGTCTGAAAAATACATGCGTCACTCTTTCTTTTTCATATCTTATTCTCTCTCTCTCTCTCTCTCTCTCTCTCTCTCTCTCTCTCTCTCTCTTTCTTTTTCATTTTTTCTTTCTTTCTTTTCTTTTTTTCTTGTTGTCATTTTGTTTTGTTTTTTGGCACGCCCGCGCTATTTATTATATACTATACAAATAATAATCTTGTTCTCGAGTAACACGATGTTGTAAATTTGTATCGACATGATTGAAATTCGTCAGACCTTAAAAAAGGTGTACGCGATTAGACGCTCGCTTAATCCCTAATCACATGCATCTTTGGAAGTATATAAAATCGGTTTTGAGATTTAAAGAAGAGAAAAAAAGAAAAAGAAGAAGAAAAAGAACAAAATAGAGTAGTTAAACGAACGAAATAAAAAAGGAAGATGAAGAAAAAGAAGAAGAAGAAATAAAAGAAGAAAGAAACAAACCGATTGAAAAGAGACAATGAATGAGATGCTAATAAAATACTGCTAACCTCACATACATCGTACCACCTGAAGTCTTTGGTTCTATGATAACGCGCGATAACGGCATAGCATCATGCCAATATCTCACGTTTATTATTACTATTATTATTACTATTATTATTATTATTATTATTATTATTATTATTATTATTATTATTATTATTATTATTTATAATTAATAATGCGTGTATAGGTATAAGAATATTTTTTTTATACGACGCAGATTCGATTAAAGCCCGTCGTCGTTTTTAATTGGAAGTTTTCGCATTTAAGTAGGCACTTCGAAGAAAATACGTAATCTATTTGACAATGAAAAACAATTCTCTTTTTCTTTTTTTGTTTTGTTTTTTTTTCTACTGAGTTCTTAATTATAATTCTTCTAGATTACAATATTTATTCTCCAAAGTGTCTCTTAATCGATAAGGGATTATTACGATTATACGTGTCCAATTTCAATGTATCGCATATGCAAATACTTTTGATTCTCAGATTAAAAAATCTTCCAAAATAGAAACATGTATACATACGTATATATAATCTTATTAAAAATCTTCATTCTCTCTCTCTCTCTCCCCCCTCCCTCTTCCCCTTATCACTCTCTCTCTCTCGCTCCCTCCCTCCCCCCAAAATCTATTTATAATGAAATTTATTTTTCTTTCGGAATAAATAATGGAAAATCTATATCGATGATTTATATTTGTACAAATGGATCTATAATGATCTATAGAAAATATGTTCGAAAACATACATATCCATAATTTCATAATAATTAATTAATCGAGAATCGTATTTGCCTATTGTGAGAGATTCGTTCATATAAACAATCATTATGCAATAATCAGCCTTCATAGAGTTGTAATAAATGACAGGAAATGTTATTAGAATGATATTTGAAAATTATATATTATATGGCTAATTTAAATGGGATTGAATAATTCGATCAATGGCCGGCGAATGTCTTTTAAATTGTTTATACGATTGATTACATTAATGTCTAAGGACGTTAAATCGAGGAGATCAGATTTGAAACGCTGAACTATACTATCAAACTATTTTTTTTCTTCTTTTTTTTTTTTTTTTTTTTCTCAATAACGCATAATAAATTATGTCTATGTACAGATTAATTGTGTACTTGCGATGGTACTCCATTTATATCAGAACACATCCTAATGGCAGATTGATCGAGTAAATTTCTAATAATTAATAACGATGAGAGTCGGTATCACTTAAAAAAAAAAAAAAAAATAATATAAAATAAAATAAAATAAAATAAAAATGAAGATAAAAATAAAAAAATAAAAAATAAAAAATAAAAAAGGAAAGATAAAAAAAAAAAGGAAAAAAATAAAAAAATAAAAAAAAAAAAAAAAAGGAAAGCTTAGAATCGAAATAAAATATACAGAGCGTTTATGTCCTCCAATAGTATTTCTAAATTCCCCATTATCCCACCCTACCCATCCCTATTTTCTATTACCCCATTATTTTATTATAACGTTTATCTTAAATGTTGTCCTTGGAGACTAGAATCGATAGAAGAAACTATTTTTTGTTTTGTTTTATTTAGATAAACTAACATATATAATAACAAGTAGTCCATATACTATTATATGGATTACTTGCATTGTAATGGCAACTTCTAAAAAATATCTAATCACGTTTATCTCATAAAGCGCAGATAAAATATAATGATTGTGATGGGACAGTATATTAAATTGAAATCAACCTTATATATTTCAGTGTGTGTTCGCTATGATCGCGAACTTAAGGCATCATTCATTGAACATTTATACTTTTTTTTTCTTTTTTTTCTGTTCTTTTTATTTTCTTCTTTATTTCTTTCTTTTTTTTCTGCTCTTTTCTTTTCTTTTAGGACTATTCATTTCACTCAAACGTTTCAACAGATTCATACTCTTTCATAAAACAAGATCACACTGAAATATAGACGCTTAATAATAGAAACATTTTCTCGATGATATTTACCACGTCTAAATCTCAGAAATGCAAGAAAATATACTTGCATCGTTATCCTATTATTTACTATCACGATAAACTTAAGGTCGCAAAATTGATAAAGTATACCAAAGTATTTGATCCATAAGCAGATCCCATTGATTATCTATTTGTGCTGATTTCAACACGTTCCATAAACAGCCTTTTTCTGTTTCTGTTTTTTTTTTTTTTCTTTTCTTTTCTTTTCTTTTTTTTTTTTTTTTTCCTTATATATTTCTAAGCAAATTATTGCTTAAGATTTTATATCGATTATGTTTATTGACTAAGAAGGCATTAAGTACCTTGTATTTTGCGGCAAGACTTCGTTCATGTTCACAAGCGGTTGCTGAAGTGTCGTTACTTCTTTTAAGGATTGTTCTTTAAACGACGAGAAAGTATTTGATAGTACTTGATCTTTCTGAAGATTATGAAGATGATGAAGAAAATCAGTTTCCTGTTTAATGGGATCATCTTTTATGACAACATCTTGTTGCTTAGGCATTGTCGATAATTCAACGGCTTTATCAAAGGGTTCTTTCTGTTCTATAAAAAATAAATCCTTCTTGCTTTTACTCTTTTTAATGCCCAAATGTGTTTGAGTGTGTTTATTCAAATGGTCCTTTCGTGAAAAAGCCTTTTGACATACGGTGCAAGAAAAATTTTTATCACCGGAATGAATAACGTAATGTCTCGTCAAATGTTCATTCCTTTTGAAAGCTTTCTCACAGACAGGACATTTATATGGTCTTTCGTCGGAATGACCTCGCATATGCTGATCCAAATGCTCTTTTCTCTTTAACATCGCTCCGCACTCCTTGCATTGATATTTTCGTTCCTAAAAAAAAGAAGCAAAGGGAAAAAAAAAAAAAAAAAAAAACCAAGAAAAAGATTGATAATGAAAATAAAGGACGAGAGAAAGAAAGATGTAAGTACATTTCTTACGACAATATAAAAAAAAAAAAAAAAAAAAAAAATCCTTCACCTGTATGTGTGCTTGTATATGCTGATCTATCTCGGATTTTTCAGGAAAAACTAAATTGCACTCTGGACAGCAATAAACTCTTGAACCGTCTAAAGCAACGCTGATTTTGATCTCCCCGGTTTTTGCCCGAAATTTCATTTTCTTTTCTACTTTCGGCGAATCCGTTTGTACCTGTTGCTCTACCTTTACAATCTGCCCATTATTATCATTATCTTGTTGATTCGAAAGCAAATGTACGTTAAAATCATTAGGATTCAATGTTATCATCATATGCTCGGAATTCATAAAATTATTTCCATTTTGTGTCTGTGAATTTCTAAATACCGATACGCTAGGAATGTTTAAAATATTGTTCTGATTATGTTCAGATTTCTCTTCCTCCGTCTTATCTTTCTTAATTTGTTCAGTTTGTAATTTTATTAATTGTTGTAATGTTAATGGCAGTGTCGTAGCTTGCAACTTTTGAAGATATTCGGTCATATTAGAACCTTGTACCAATTGAGCAGCTTCCTGCTCATCAGAATTTCTCGTATCATTGTCAGTCTTATTCTCTTCCTTTTGAGTATCTATTTGAGACGTCGAAGGTAAGTACACATTAGGTATAATCCTTACTGGGAGAGTATTTGATTGGACGTTGATTATCGAAGAAGGATTGCACTGATTATAATTAGGAATGTTGATTGCTTGTATACCCTGTTTCTCGCACAGCTGCATAAGAGTATTAGAATCCGGCCAAGTAAATAAAGATCCAGGGTATTTATTCTGTGAGTTTACCTAAAAAAAAAAAAAAAAAGAGTAAAAAAAAAAAAATAAAGAAAAAAAAAAAAACAATGATTAAGCGACAACGTATAACACGTTTGTTTACGTATATGAAAAGGGCAAAAAAAAAAAAAAAAAATTGAAATTATTAGAAAAATTCTATATTTATTACTTACAAGAAATTGTTGTTTATTCTGATTCGAACCTGCGACCGTAGTGTAAATAGAATTTTGAACCGTTGGTAATTCTAATGCACTGCTACTGTTGTTTCCGTTATGATTAAATTCAACGTTAGAAGTAGAATTCGATCGCGATGTTAACTCGGAAAATTGAGGCAATGTGCCTTGAATAATATTATTTCCAGAGAAATTCATCTTTTTCTTCTTCTTTTTTTTTTTTTCTTTTTTTTCCTTTTCTCTTAAAACTTATTAATCGCGCGCGTTCGTCAACGGCAGCACGCGAGAGTTTATAACCTCCAATTCGAACGAATGAACACTTAGAATACGAGTATGTCGATAAAACGTTTCTCAGTCTCACATTTTCTTTATTAAAAGCAAAATTAATTGTTCCTTATATGCCGAAGTATCGATATAAAATATAATGAGTATAATTAAATTAAAAAACTTAAGAGGCAAAGGTACATCGAAACGCACGCCGCGTCCTATACACGACTGCTCCAACATGGCTGCAGTAAAATATTATTTGAGAAAAGCGCGCCAAAATCAAATAACGATAAATTCACGACAATCCGATTGGTTTACGTTCGATCGAGCGACAAAAAATTTTACCAAAAAGTCGATGTTCCTCATGCAAAACAAAATTAACTTTTGTAACTGCTATCACTGTTGCATCGTAACGGGGGAAAAAAAAAAAAAAAAAAAAAAAAACAAGGAAAGAAAAAAAAAAAACTTTCACAAGTCATAGGAAAATTTTCTTTCCTTAACATTGGCCAAACTGTGGCGTTTCTTTTTGTTTATGATTGATACTAAACTCACTTCACTTCGTTTATCCGTTGATAGTAAATATTTGTATTCGTTCGTCGATAATAAAATTTTTTTTTCACTCAAGTGATTTGACATAGTACAGTTAAACGTTGTTATGTTTTAAAAAGAAAAATCTTTTTCAAACAAATACTGAATAAAATCTAATATATCTAGAAGGAAAATTTATTCCTTCGGGTGTTTATTCCATTTTTCAAATGAAATGTACATTAAAGAGATCATGGCAATTGTCATATATAACGCTTTCAACTTTGACCTACTGATAAGAATGTAGGTAATAGAAAAAGTTGTATTGTACATGGATAAAGATACTGAACTATTCTTAGATGACTTACGTAAGAGAAGTAGAACTTTGTTAGATCTTACCAAAAAAAATTCTAAGAAAATCAATAATGAAATTAAAAGATCATATTTACAGAATGCGTTAGTATTATTACTAAAGGAAATAAATATCAAAAACAATATATATATATATATATATATATATATATATATATATATATACATATATATATATATCTTTTGAATTAATATGCGATATTTATAGACATTTATTTACAGAACATTAGAGAGAAAAAATTCTCATTTAAGAAGTCATAAAGAAATATGGAATTTGAGAAATGATTCAAGTGCCGTTAATAATCTTTTACATTTGGATTATCAATTTGATGATAATAATCAAACGTATAGGTCTCTTTCTAATATGCGACCATTAGATAGAATCGTTATA
This sequence comes from Vespa crabro, assembly GCF_910589235.1. Classification (NCBI taxonomy): domain Eukaryota; kingdom Metazoa; phylum Arthropoda; class Insecta; order Hymenoptera; family Vespidae; genus Vespa; species Vespa crabro. Next base: position 1,767,342 of record NC_060963.1, read on the forward strand.
CCATCAAAAAATTTATCCCATTCGCATAATTCTTACATGGTAAAAAGAAAACCAGTGAAAGGATGTTATTGCAATGTTGAAGTTAAAAAGATACAATCTAATTCTTCAAATGTGATAAATAAATCTAATACATTATGTAATTATTGTAAAAATCATATTTGTCGTCAAGTAGCATTGCCCATAAATGAAAATAATATAGATGACCCATTAACACCGCCAATTAGTTGTGAAACAATTAGAAGGGTAGAAAAAATCAATTATTATCCTCAATCACAATTTCTTCGCAACGTTCAAAAAAAAGTTTCTGTTTTAAAGGATGTATCATCCGGTGATTGTCCTGATATTTGTTCAAGATCATTGCATTGTAACAAATTAAAAACTGATAAAACATCATATCTAACGGATACTGATAGTCAATCAAAATTTATCACCGATAGAATTAACAAATCTAATACTATTGACATTGATAAATTCGATTCTATTCAAAGAGTATCAAGTTCTATGACAGACGAGGAAGATGAACAAACTCAAGAAGAAATAATAGAAAAAATAAGTAAAGGCATTCAAGTGCCTTTGAGAAAACCATCTAAAACAAAGTTTCTTGTAAAGAGGACTATTTCTTCAAAAAAATTTATACCGGATGGACGTAAAGAAAAATCTACTTCGAGATCATCACTTGACATTAAAAAAACTATAAGATCATCCACTACGGATTGTCAATGTTATAAAAATAAAGGAGACAAATTTATCGATGATTTGAAAAGGAAAGAATTAAAGACATATCGTATTTATCCAAAGGATTATGAGGAAGATGATCGAGAATCCAAAAAATCGTCATTGAGGGATAATAATGATTGTCAAAGGAAGACTATAAAATCTTTGGCCAATGAAGTTAGAGAATTGAGAAAATTTCGTGAAGAAAATTATTTTGATACTCATGGATCGGGTCAAACACTTTTGTCATCGGAATCTTCAGGATCGTTACAGCAATATATGTTAAACGATCGACTTTTTGCAGAACCGATTAAAAGGATTCATAGAAAAGATTTGGTCGTAACTATGCCACCTTGTGCTACGATACAAAAAAAACGCGTTCATTACTTTCCTAGATATATAGTAAGACAAGAGAAGAGTACTTGCAATACAAATTATAAGAAAAAACGTTGCCAAAGTTGTCCATTGACAGGACATGCCATAGATCTTGGTATTTCTAAACCACGTCCAGTGTTAAACAGCTTGGCATTAAAATACCAAAAGAAACTTCCTTAACGAAGTATTTTTATAGTTTAAATAATTTTTTCTATTAGACGTACCACACGATTCTAATTATACACATGTATGTGTGTGTGTGTGTGTGTGTGTGTATGCCTGTGCATTTGTGTGTGTGTGTGTAGATATATATATACATATATATATATGTATATATCTGTTTTTAAAAGTACAGAAAAGTAATTTTTATCTAAATCTTTTAAAAGAATCCCTTTTTTTAATTAAGTTTTCTTCATATACCAAAACGTAGCTGATTTTTGATCTTATTGATCATTCAAATCCATTGTTCATGGCAATAATTTTCTCTGTAGGATATTAAGATCTCATTTTTTTTTTTTCTTTTTTTTTTTTTTTCATTTTAATTTTTTTATTTATTTATTCTTCTTCCTTTATTTTTTCTTTCAAAGTTTAATCACAGAGTTCAAAGACTGACTTTTCATCGACACGATGAAAGTATTCGTATTTTAATAAATTAATTAAGTAACATTATGAATATTTACAAAAGTGTAAATAAATAACGTAAATAAATAACGATCGTTTTTATCCTTCGTAAATTATCTGTAAATCACCGTTCAGATTTTATTGTACCCTATGTCTCGTATAGAAGAGAAAAAGGTAAAGAAAAAAAAAAGAAAAAAAAAAGAAAAAAAGAGGCAAATAACGAAGGAAAAAAAAAAGAAATTAAAATAAAAAAAAAAAAAAAAAAATTCAAAGAGATCCTCCTTTTATTCTTTTCCCCTGATTACTTTATTGAATTTAAATTCGCAAATAATTTTGCGCTTATCAAATAATTGTAAAATGATTGTAAAATTTGTCGATAAGCATGTCGTAATTCGTTATTTACGTTAAAGCGTCAAAACGAACGCGTAATTGTTTCTCCAAAGTAAATTTGATTATTACAGTAAAATATATATTTATATGATGAGAAATATCTGAGACGTTCGAGTGTTTACAAGTTTCGTCGTTTATCAGCGAAAAAAAAAAAAAAAAAAAAAAAAAAGAAAAAGAAAAGAAAAAAAAAAAAAAGGAAAAAGAGAAATTCGAACGGAAAATACATAATGTTTAATTAATGTTAATAAGATTGATTGAGTTTCTTTGACTTTTTATTATTTTTTTTTTTTTTTTTTTTTATAAACAATGACTCTTGAAAAACTACGTATGATGATGGAAAAGATTTTACAATCAATCCGAATTGATTGTGCACATTCGCTTTGGGCATGCAAAAATGATTATGAAATTTGTCGATAAACATGTCGAATTCGTGGATTTTAAAAAGGTGGTAGGAGTAATAATGCAACCATTTAAATAGAACTGGTTCTATATATTTCACTCAGAGATATTTTTAAGTGTGCGACATTCAAAGAAAAAGTAAGAATTCGAGAGAGAAAAAAAAGAAAAGAAAAGAATTCGACCATGAAGATGAAGACCACTATTATGCATTTTCTGTTTATCGTTGCAACAACAACAGCATCGAATCTACGTGAGTTGATCGTTCATTTTTATTTTTTTTTTTTTTTTTTTTTCTTTTTTTTTCTCTATGGGATGCCATATTTTGCTATTTCTCTAACGTTATAATATGTTTACGTAAACTAAGTACGTAATGTTATTACAGAAATTTAAAGTAATCTTGTTCTTACAACAAGAATATATATATATATATATATATATATATATATATTTATACTTATATTTATATTTATATTTATATAAAAAGTAAGCATCTGCAAGAATAAATTCAATTACGATAAGGCCGCAATTATTATTCAATATTGCAGCAAACAATGCAAATCGATTACGTGATTAAATAACTTAATCAGAACCTCAGAGAAATATATGTAACAATAATTAATAATAATAATAATAATAATAATGATAATAATAATTTTTATAATACAGCGAGCAGCTTCAAAATTTGTAATAGATTTGATCCCCAATATTCCGAATGTTTGAGCAATTCTATTACCGACGCTATTGTCTCTATGGCCGACGGTAAGTAAGATTCTTTTTCAAAAATATTATTGATAATTCTATAAAAAGAGAGAGAGAGAGAGAGAGAGAGAGAAAAAAAAAAAGAGAAAAAAAGATATAAATGATGCGAATCTTTTTTATTTTTCTTCTTCTTACGATCGTAAAAAATCATGATAATCGACATAATTTCAAGTATATATAAAAAAAAAACAAAAGATTGACGAAAAAGCAATTGAGAATCGTCAATTCAATCGTTAAATTCTACTACTGTAATCAGGTAAATATTGAAAAAAAAAAAAAGAAAAAAAAAAAAATTGATCTATTATATAAACGAGAAAAGGACAAAAACGCACGTACACAATTAAAATCGATTCAAGTTCGAATCGAGATTTTCTTAAAATCAATTATCATTGTTGATTATTAAAAATGTTAAAAAGAAAAAAAAAAAAAAGGCACATTAAAAAATATGTTAAAAAACATACGTGAAATATTTCTATAATACGAACGAACGATCCCTCGATTATTTAATTATTAAAATATTATCTAATAAATTTTTATTATTAATAATATTATATATTATTATTGATATATTAAATTTCTATGGTTTTCTTTATAATGTAGGTTTGAAAAGTTTCAACGTACCAACGTTCGAACCATTGAAAATCGACAACATAACAATCAGTAGATCAGAAAGTTCACTACAGCAAGAATATAAAAATATTCAAATTCATGGAATGACCAAAGGTCTAAAGATAAACAACGTTCAGTATGCATAAAATTTGTTATTAAATAATTATATATATATATATACATATATATATATATATATATATATATTTTTTTTTTTTCGTTCAATATTTTTGCAATCCTTCCGTTTTATTTTTCTTTTTCTTTTTCCTTTTTTTTCTTCTTTCTTTTCTCGTTTAGATTAAATTGGAAAACTTTAACAATCGACATGGACAGTTATAATCCTGTATTGACTTTATTTGGAGATTACAAGCTCAACGGAAAGATTACAATAATACAAGTAAATGGTTCTGGAAAATCTAATATAACTGTGCGTGAGTATCTCAGATTAAAAATGTCTCACTTAATTTTTTTTTTCCTTTTTTCTTCTTTTTCTTTTTTCTTTTTTTTCTTTTTTTTTTTTTTTTTTCTTTCTTTTTTTGACTTCCTTCCTACTTTCTTTTCTTTTCTTTCAGCCCACATGGAAATGCATCATTCGATACAATTCGAGGAATTCGTTCAAGAAGATAATGAGATTTATTTTAGAGTGACACAATACAATATCAAACTGCATCCAAAGAAGATTATTTACGAATTCGATAATCTTTTCAATGGTGACTCAATCCTTGGTACGTAATCAATGAATTTATAAGATCGATTAACGTTTGAAAGCGAAACAAGGACAAAAGATAAGAACAAAAAAAAAAAAAAAGAAGAAGAAGAAGAAGAAGCAAAAAAAAATGTCTGACATAACTCTTTATCTTTATCCTTTTTTTTTTCTTTTTTTTTTTTTTTTTTTTTTTTTTATCACAGGAAAACAAGTCAATAAGTTCATGAACGAAAATTCTCTGCTGGTCTTCGATGAATTTCAAATACCTTTGGAGAAAATCTGTGGTGCAATGTTAAAAAACACCTGTAATAATATTTTCATGCATTTACCAAAAAGAATCGTATTTCCATAGGATTGAATTATCTCATTTTCTCTCTTCTCTCTCTCTCTCTCTCTCTCTCTCTCCCTCTTCCTTTTTCCTTTTTCAACAATTTTAATACAATTGCATCCTTTTTAATACACAATCGCGCCTATTTTAATACATCTTTTTTTTTCTTTTTTTCTTTTTTTTTTTTTTTTTTTTTTTTTCTTAATACAATTCCATCTCATTACGTCTCTTATTAAGTTCGTACGTAAGAATATTCGGAAAAAAATTTGGTCTTACTTGAAAAAAAGATGATGATCGAGAATATTTTTTCGTCGAGACCTTTCGAATGTTGCGTTGGAAGGAATCGTGGCCATGAACGGGATGAGGATGTAATTTTCCACGATGCTATATAAAAGAGAAAGAAAAAAAAAAAAATTAGATGGGGTGGAGAACAAAAAAAAAAAAAACAAAATATTATAGATTTACTTTTAAATTAAATAATTAATACTCGCGCGAGATATATTACATTTCGATGAAAATACGTACCGATATATTCTTCAATCGTTGATAATCAATCAGATAGATATTATTTTTGAAAAATAACGTTAAAATGAAAAAGAATAAATGTCGAAAGCTTTTTCGAAACTTCGTTAAGCGCGCTATGTCGAAAGAACCAAAGAAAAAGAAATTTTCTAGAAGGGAAATGATCGTTATTTTCAACGATTGTGTTTTTTTTTTTTTTCATACAAAGATGGCGCTGATCGTCACGTGATACGTAAAGGTTATAATATCAGCCAATAGAAGAGACGAATTTTCGACGTATACGTCCAATCGTTTTTCTTCTTCTTCTTTTTTTTTTTTTTTGTGTTTTTCTCTCGAGACCGTAAAATGATATTCTCGATTTGATTCAATATTATATTGTTTTTATATCGTTATTAATTAATTTAACTTATTAGAAAATAAATATATATTGGATGTAAATTTTGTTTGTTTAATAAATGCGTATGAAATATAATTTTGATAAATAATTTAGTTTAAGAAGGTTGGCTAAACTGTATCAAAATATCAACTCAATTAGAATCGTTTGTCCTATTCGTACATTTGATATTTTTCTATTAACTTCTCGTTGATTTTTTTTTCTCGTATTGTTAATAATTAATATAAAAAACGAACTTTTTTTTTAGTTATATCAACGTGACAATAATTACAATAACGTAAAATTCATCACAATGGCGACGAAAAGTTCTTTGCACTGTGTCGTTGGTCATGTCAATCGTGTTTTATCCGTTAATAGTGCCGAAATTATATTCTTACTTGATAATAAATTGCAAAAAGTTTATCTAACGAAAGAAAAATATTTTCACAATGGCAGATTGATATCTCAAGATGAACCGTTCTACAAATACATTAAATGCGGCATGAAGGTATATTTTTCGGATTGACACCAAAAAAAAAAAAAAAAAAAAAAAAAAAAAAGAAAGAAAAAGAAATCCGAAACGAAAGATTTAATAATTCACTCAAGTATGTTACGTATTATTTTATCTTTTAGGTGAAAATTTCCTGTCAAATTTTAAGACAACAAAGACAACGACTTTACGAATGGATAGCACTGGCCTGTTGGCCATATGATCAAACGCTTGGATCAAGTGTATGTCTTAAAGTAGGATTACAATACATATCAGGACGTATATCTAATATAGACAAAGATCATGGTGTTTTGATTACCACAGATACTACAGGAATAGAATATAAAATATATTTCTTGACGAATAATTTTTATTATCATGGCAAAAAATTAGACGTATCTCAGATTATTCTCAATGAGATAAATTCGACAAATATCTTCTTTGATGCTATACCTTGCATTCCTGAAGAGAATGAATACAATTGTGAATGGTATGCTACTTGTGTCTTTAAAGGAAAAAGACCAATAATAAACAATATTTTATCTGAACCATCGATAAGTGACTTCAGAATTAAAGAAATTCTACAAATTATTGAAAATGTTAGTATATTATTTATGGGTGATATATTTTTATTTATACATATATATTTTATATATATATATATATATATATATATATATATATATATATATATATATATCAAATGAATCTCTCACATTTGTATTTTTTTTTTTTTTTCTTTTCAATTTCAGTCTTTCATCAATCCACAATCTGTATTTCTAATTGGCAAAGGAATATTGCTGAATACTATGAATAATGACTTTGGCCTAATTTTAGGCGAATTTCAATATAACATTTTTAAGGAAATTTTGTTCCATAAAAATAATACTTATGTCTTTAAGATGTGTCTAGATAAATACGGTCTATCAGATCTATTAAAGAGAGGTAAAAGAATAATACAAAAGTATTAATTTATTAGTTATACGTATTTCTAAGTGTTAAATTTAAAATGGTTGGAAGAAAAAAAAAGAGCAATGAAAATTAATTTAATTTATCATTTATCATCTTATAGGAGACAGAATGAAATTTATCGCCGTAGGAGCTCCACCAGGTTTTTTTGTTGAATGGATTGCTATACAAGTTTCAATTTGCGATGCTGGAGAATATAAAACTTCAAAATACGATGCTTTTTTATCAAGTTTATGTCAATAATGACAAAAAATATAGGTTAAGAGGTATATAATAGTACAAAAAAAATCATAAGGCTGTATGTGAAATCAAAGTTCCTTTAAGATTTATTACATATACATGTGTATATATATATATATACATATATATATATATAACTTTATAGTTTTATATATGCATATAACTATAATACTATCTTAAGCTATATGTATACATATATATATATATATATTTATATATACATATTATATACACCTATATTATTATTATAATACTATTACTATAACTATATTATTATATTAAGCTATATATACTATATTTTTATCAACAATCTGACAAGATATTATTTACTTAATTCTATAAAAGAGACCGTGAATTTTTATGACGACTATTTATTTTTAAACTTTTATATTAACTAGTTGTAATTTCTAGGATTAAGAATAAGTGACTTTTAAGGACGCGCACAATTACTTTTATTGTTTACCTGAACATTCTATGTGATATTATTGTTATTAATATACGCGTATTTATAAAGTCAAAATAATAGAGTTTTGTTTGTGCATATTTTATAATTATTATTATTATTATTATTATTTTATATATATATATATATATATATATATATATATATATATATATATATGTATAATATTATCTGATAATTACACACACCACCATCATCATTCTTATTGAAATAACATTATTAATAAATTTCTTATTGCGTCATTTGTATTTTCAATTCTATATTAATAATCATATTTATCATCTATGACAAAAGTAATAATTCTAAATAAAGTATGATATAAAATGACAAATAGATCTCGATGATTAAGAATCGTAATCGATCGTTTATACCAATCCATAATTTTTACCGGATGACTTAATTTATGATTTACGTCAGCACTTAAAGGGAGGGTGAAGGGGGGAAAGAAAAAAAAAAAAAAAAAGAAAAAAAGAAGGAGAAGTGGTCTCGATCATTTCCTAATAACGATCGAAGTACGGTGATGGGAGTCAGGGATTCCGTATGGGATACGGGCACGCGCGCTCGTTAAATTATTCATGCTCGTTTTACGGAGTAAACGTGCAAGGAAGCAAACGGCAAGCAAACGGCAAGCAAGCACAAGCAAATGAGCAAACTAACTAACCGAAGGCTCGATTACATATGTAGTTAGACGATGATGCAAATGACACGATGCTAAATAATTCCTTCTATATCCATGATAATCTCGCTTGATGATTTCGCAACGTAGAAGCGGAAGGTCGCAAGAATAAATCATTGTTCGTTCCTTGAACGACGAACAGAGGATGTATGTGTATATATATATATATATGTGTATGTGTGTGTGTGTGTGTGTGTGTGTGTGAAATGTGCAACGTTATTCTCTATCTCTGTCTTCTTTCAATTCGTTCCCTTCCTTCGTTCTGGCAAGGTTGACTCCGTTCCAAACAAGTAGATACATACATACGTTCGACTATTACCAGCTAGGATTTGTCTCTTTCGCAAGGCCGATCTCTACAAGTTAAAAGCTACTTGTCTATTTAACGTTTAATGACGCTCGTAAAAGACACGATTCAAAAAAAAAAAAAAAAAAAGAAAAGAAAAACAAAAAAAGTCAATCTTTTGAAATAATTTCATTTCATGTTCCTATTGTACTTTCCAAACGACAAATTTGTTTTTTTCATATCTCAATGATCTATAAAGGATCGATCGATATTACGAAATAATTTAAATATAATATATATATATATATATATATATATATATATATATATATATATAAATGTATGTATATATGTATATCATTAAAATGCAATTCCGCGTTAGATTGGATATATTATCACAATTATATCTCGATCGTGAAATAAAACTTATTGTTACAATACGTATACCCGGAACAAAAGAGCTTTCCTTCTCCTCCCTCCTCCCTCCTGCCCCTTCTCTTCGTTAAATTTTTTTGCGATTTTGATCTCTTAGCTATCGCACCGTCGGCGATTCTCCGCGCTTTGCTGAACGAGAAAATCCAAGTTGAGCGGGGGTGAGGAGATGACGATGGAGGAGGTGGAGGAGGTGGAGGAGGAAGAGGAGGGCACCTTTCTCCAAGTGTGCGGCCTCGTCGAAGGAAGAACTTGTCGGAACGAAGATCTCCCGGAGAAGACGGCTGTTGTTGCCCGGAGGAACGGCCGATCGAATGTGGAGCAACGAACTTGGAACTTCCAGGAAAGAGGAGAAAATAATCCTGATCCGAATGTAATCCCCGTTTGAAAATCCATTAACTGTTCGTTTCTCAAAATAAAAAAAAAAAAAAAGAAAAAAAGAAAAATGTCAAAGAAAAGAAAAGTAAATATCTAATTTCATTCATCGCTTTATTAAAAATGAAATGACAGATCGATCAAAAACTCTATCATTTATGATCGACAAAAATACCTGCTAAACTATTATATTTTCCCATGACAATGATTAATTGCATCGATTCATTCTATATATTCTATGTATATATATATATATATATATATATATATATATATATATGTTTGTATATGCGTGTGTGTGTGTGTGTGTGTGTATCGGAACAAAAAAAAATAATCTTCGATATATTTAATCGAGGAAGTACCTAAAAACTTATTTAAATTATGGCAATACATATGTACATATACGTGTATATGTGCATATATATATTTAACAGA
>NC_060963.1:1782500-1815000 GCF_910589235.1 Vespa crabro
CTTTTTTATTTTCTTTTCTTTTTTTTTTTTTATATGATAGAAAGAAAAATTGTAAGGACAATATTAAATATTAATAGTGATGATGATGATAATAATAATATACTAAAAGAGAGATCCGCGAGAGATGATACTACGATGGATCCTATGATTTATCGTCGAACTACCGTATCGTGTTTACGATTTCTTTCGTTTTTTCTAATAATAAAAAAAAAAAAAAGAAATAATAAAATATTAATAATAATAATAATAATAATAATAATAATAATAATAATAATAATAATAAATTAAAAGAGAAATTCATGTGATTACGTGATACCGTGATAAAGTGACGATGATCTATGATTTATCGTCGAGCAATCATGTATATACGATTTGTTTCCTTTTATACATATATATATATATATATATATATATATATATATATATATATACACAAAAGAAAAAAAAAAAGAAAAAAAGAAAAACAAAGAAGATAATGAAACTAAAAAAGAGATCCTCGAGATACGACGCACTCGATAAAATAATCTTACGATCTGTCATCGAGTTACCGTAATAGAAGCTGTTTTTGTTTGTCATAACAAAAACAATGAAACGAAGAAAGAGAGAGATAGAGAGAAAGAGAGAGATAGAGAGAGAGAGAGAGAGAGAGAGAGAGAGAGAGAGAGAGAGAGAGAGAGAGAGAGAGAGAGAAAGAGATAGAGAAACAGGGACTACGTGACTTGCTACACATCATTGATTAATAGCATAGAAAAAAAAAGAAAAAAGAAAAAAAAGAAAAAAAAAAGGAAAAAAAATACAGGGAACTTATTCAACAACTTTTTTACAATTTAAATTGATAGGATCGATACTGTATATATATATCGATATATATATATATATATATATATATATATATATATATATATATATATATATATATATATATATACGATATTGAAGCGTGATAATTTATGCGATTAACGATCGATATTTTTTGATCTTAGGTATTTTTTCCTTTTTGTCAATCATCAAATTACCGTACAAGGATGAGACTTGATATATAGATTCTTCGTATTATGAATAATTCTATCAATTAAATGTCACCGATTTTTAATTTTTAACTTTAAGCAAATTTATTCTTAATATATATGTATAATACGATTTTCTTACTTAAAAGATATCATTATCGTTTAATGTAATCTCTCTTTCTCTTTCTCTCTCTCTCTCTCTCTCTCTCTCTTTCTATCTTCCGGGTTGAAAATAATCAAAGACGGTTGGCGAACTTTCGACCTGCCGCGTATGCGAGCCCGAACCCGAAAAAAAGGAGGAACAAAAGAGTATAGGAATTTCACGCGTGCCATAAGCGCGTTCCACGCGAGATTTCATTTTAAAATGCCCCGTTGTCTGGACAGTTCGTCCGATTGCTTTAAGTAAACGCTAATGAAATGTTTGACGAGTAAACGTGTATATATACATACGTACATTAAAAAAAAGAAAAAAAAAAAAAAAAAGAAATTGCGAACGACTATCTGTGCATATATATATATGTATGTGTGTGTATGTGCGTATGATACTTTGAATAAAAAAAAAAAAGAAAGAAAGGGAGAAAAAATGAGAAAAAAGAGAAAAATAAAGAAAGTAAAAAAGAAATAAAAAAAAAAAAAAACAAAGAAAATAGAAAAAGAAAAACCTCTCTTATTTTTTCTTTCTTTCTCTCTCTCTCTCTTTCTTTATCTCTCTTTCTATCTCACTTCTTGAAATCTTTTTTAGAAATATTTAGGTCACTCTCGAATATCTTATCCAAAGACATTAACTGTGCTTTTAGAACTCGGCGTATATATTTATCGAGTATAACTTATCGACATACATAAGAAAAAAAAAAAGAAAAAAAAATCGCGATAAATCGTCATAGTCGTACATGGAACACTTTATTGTTAAACTATTGACTGAACTATGTAAATCTCATTTTGAAATGAGGATAATAATTCGAAGTTGTAAAAATATAATGAAATAAGTAATAAATGAAATTCGATCTGTTTGATGGAGAGGGAGTAGGGGAGAGATGAGATGAGAGAGAGAGAGAGAGAGAGAGAGGCAGGGAAGGTGGGGGAAAAATAAAAAAGGAAGAATGGTGTAAAAATTTTTCTTATTCAAAATTAGGGCGAAAAAAAGGGAAAAACTTGGAGCAAGAACTCAATCCGATCACAGTGCGAAGGGTCTCCCCTATAAAGAAAGAATGAAAGAAAGGATGAAAGAAAGAATGGAAAAAAAAAAAAAAAAGGAAAAGCAAAGAAACATTCGTAGAAACATTACGCGTGTAAATCTCGCGGAGTTCCGTTTGTAAACAAGTTTTTCTTCACGATCCACTACGATGTTTATTCATGAGAGGTGACGCGTGAGTATCTCGAACTCGAACGGTATGTTTCTATTGAAAAGGAAGTGAAATACGTTTGTGAATTGCCATTCATTTCATTTTTTTTTTTTTGCTCTCTTTCTCTCTTTTTTCTTTTTTTTCTTTTTTTTTTTTTACATACATACATACACACACACATACGCACACATAGATACGTACACACGCATAGATATCTTCTTTTTATTTGGCCATTTCTCTTCTTCTTCTTCTTTTTTTTTTTTTCGCCCTAATACTTTCCTCCCTTCGACCATTTTTTATTCCACCGATAGTCATGGAGAATTTTTTTCCTCTTTTATCCACCCAGTCTGCCACTTGATAAAACGAGAAGAAACAAGAAATAACGAGGCAGACCAGTATTCTCGTTTCTCTCGGTGCGCGACTCGTCATCGCATTTTCACGTTCGTCATCGCTCGAGAGTCATCATCTTGATGGAGAATCATGCCGACCCTCGGCCCGCCATATTAGCATCCACTGGCGCCAACCGTGCCAGGGACCATCCACTCTAATGTAGAAATCGATGCGATCGATCGTTTCTTTAATTCTTTATTGCGATCCATACAAACCCTCTTTATATATATATATATATATATATATATATATATATATATATATATATCCGTCGATTGAGAGATTTGTCAAGAAGGCGATTAAAGGAAAAAGAGAAGAAAAAAAGAAAAAAGAAAAAAAAGAAGAAGCAACTAGAAAAAGATCGCTCAATACTCATCGATCTCTTCGCGATCGGTTCGGATGAAATCCTAAATATCTCGGTGTATGTAAGTTAAAAAAAAGGAAAAAAAAAAGACCAAAGAAAAAGGGAAATAATAATACGGGGGATTTGTTTTCCGTTAAAAAAAAAAAAATTCCCTAGAGAGAATCCCTCAGGACAAATGAATCCCTCCTTTTTTTGATTCAATATATACCATCCAGCTTCCGCCAATGGACCGGATTTACGAACAATATAGGCGCAGCAGGATCGCAAACGGAAATACCTACTGCCTGGGCAGCCGTATTACGAGTATAGAAACACGTGGCTATATTTATGCATCCGGAATATCGCCGGATAAATATCGCCTCGTGAAATTGAGCCACGCCTGTCCGCGCGTTCTGCTTCAATGTATTGATTGACGTTCGTGGCGATATTTTAACGTTTAATCTCTCATTCACTCACTCACACTCACTCTCTCACTCTCTCTCTCTCTCTCTCTCTCTCTTGCTCTTTAGAGTTTAAATACTTCGCGTACAACAGGTAAAGAAAAAAAAAAAAAAAAGAAAAAAAAAAAAGAAAAAAAAAATAGAATAAAAAAATATGCTCGCTCGAAAGAACGAATCAATCGACGATGATGTTTGTTCAGGGGAAAAATGAAAACTCGTTTGCATCGTGTCTGTCACTTCTTGTGACAAGACGAGATACTTCATTATTATTATTATTATTATTATTATTATTATTTTCTATTTTTTTTTCTTCTTTTCTCTTTTCTCCAAAACTATCGCATACGTCGTGCAAGGGAGGCGTAGGGGAGGGGGACAATGCTAGTAGATCGATCGAAAATAAATTATATCGAAAAAAGAAAAAAAAGAAAAAGAAAAAAACAATCTCCTTATCTCCGTTAGGGTGGATTTAATAAAGGGAATAGTTATACATTATTATAAGTAGATATCTTTATACTCTTGATAGAACTCGTAATTATTCGAAAGTATTTATCTAAAGTCTAAATCTCTATCTTTCTCTCTCTCTCTCTTTCTCCATCGAATAAATCAATTATCATAATTAATTTCAACCTCGTTGATAAACCTACTTAAACGATTGGGAAAGTAAAGAGTATAGTCGTATAGTAATAGTTCGGATTTGAGATATATCGATCGATTGCCGTAAAATAAAACGTGAAGTAAAAAAGGAACGGTTAGCCTAACTTGTGCGTAGGTTTTATTAGATAGATTGATAGATAGATGGATAGATAGATGGATAGATAGAAAGAGAGCATTGTAATTTTGATCGTTGCATTAAATGAAAACGTTTGAATTCTTAGTAAGAGTATTATCGGAGAAGGGATTGTTCAATCTGTCAATGATTAATATTCAAAAGATAGTAACGACCGCGACTATATTCGATTTAAACTCGTCAAAAGTATTAATAATATTTATTTAACTAATATATAAATAATAATAAGTAACTAGTACGATGATAAATTAATGACAAGAATGAATAAAAATTGATGACGATGATGTAAACGATGATAAAATAGCCAATGGTAGAAGGCATTAAGGAACATTAATCATTTATAGAATCATCTGACGAATAAATAAATTCTTGTATCATCAAATGAATTTCTAATATTCCCTTCCTCTTGATCTATCGATCGATAGATTCTTGATCTATAGATCGATGGATGATGATATCGCGTTAGATCCTGATCCCTGATGATAATAACTTATGTATCAGAGAAAACAAGTATATACATATTTATAATATATATATTTATGTGTATATATATATATATATGTGTGTGTGTGTGTGTGTGTATAAATGTATACGATAAATTTGCCAGTAGCGCCTCTGTCTCTCTGTCGTTATTTATTCACCTTTAATGCACACTCGTACACTCCCGATGGCTTGGTTCGTTGCAAGGACCAATGCAAATGACGCTATCGATATCGTGAGCCACAGATACGCGATCTGACTCCTATCCTCGAAAGGAATCGAATTCTCCTCGTTTCAAACCGATCGAACGTTCAGGTTTTATTTTTAAGCGATTACGTCTCGACATTTTCTGTTTCATTCTCTCACTTTTTCATTTTTTCTTTTCTTCTTCTTTTTTCATTTTTCATTTTTCATTTTTTTTTTTTCTTTCTTTTTTTAATAAGATTTATCCATTAATATAGAATCTCTCTCTCTCTCTCTCTCTCTCTCTCTCTCTGTCGCATTTATTTATTTATTTATTTATTTATTTGTTCGTACGTTCGCTCGTTTATTTCTTTTCTCTCTCAAAGTCACAATAAAGATAAGTCAGAGAAGATAAATATCTTTTTTTCTTCTTTTCTTTTTTTTTTCTTTTTCTTTTTTTTTTCTTTTTTTTTTTTTCTTTTTTTTCTTTGACTAGATATAAAAGCGTTGGATATATAGTTTATTTCAATATTAATTTTCGAAAGGAAGTCAAACGTGAATTAAGATTTATCCATTAATAAGGGGAACTTTTTGTGCATTAATTTTTGCTTTCTTGTTTTTTTTTTCTTTTTTTTTTTTTTTTTGAATCTCAATAAAGATAAGACTTAAAAGACATTATTTTTCTTATTAAAGATAAAAGTTCACGTATATATGCATACACACAGACACAAACACACACACGTATATATATATTTTTTTTTATTTTTTTTTTTTTTTTTTGATAATAATTTTCGTAAAGTAGTAAAACGTGAACTTGTTTATTTCGAAAATATGAAATTACTGCGACATCAACGGAAGGCGGCCGACTTTGAAGATAGTGTTGGCTCGTCTAAGGCATAAGTTGAAGAGAGAGAGAGAGAGAGAGCGAGAGAGAGAGAGAGAGAGAGAGAGAGAGAGAGAGAGAGAGAGAGAGAGAGAGAGAGAGAGAGAATTCCAAGCTCTGAAACAGCACTTCTATTGTACATCAGACAGACACCGGCAAAGCCATTAACTTCTCATTAGTGCGAACGACTATGTCTCGGCGATCCTCGCCCTTCCACGAAACTCAAAATAAGTACCAGGAAATGCAAGGGGACATCCGAGGGGGAGTAGTCACTATACATAGTCGTGTCTTTTTCGTTAAGGTCAAGACCCTTTAAACTTCCTTATCATTGGCATTATCTCAGTCGAAATATTTTCTCTCGAGTATTTTCTTTTTTTTTCTTTTTCTTTTTCTTTCTTTTTTTTTTTTTATTCCAAATATCATAGTAACGATTAATCTTTCGTTTTATAAAGATTTATAAATAAATTTTGATTTAAGTTGTATGAAAAAAAAAAAAAAAAAACAAAAAAAGAAGAATGTTAAATACGCATTACAATTTCATATTACAGATACACATAAGTAAATGTATAATATATAATTTTATCGTGAAAGAAATGATTTTTCTTTTTGGTTTTTCTTATTAAACGTTTTGGATTCGTTTTATCTTCGTCGATGAAAAATATATGGTTCGTCGCTCGTAAAGATCGATCAGAATAATTACCTTTAACGTAGTCTGAATCAAAGAAGGAGCGAAGTATATCCTTGGTCTTTGCCAGTACGAATGGTGTAGCTCTGAAAAGGCTCGCGAATCCTCTGATGACTCGCCTAAGGTCGTATATAATATATACGTACATACATACATACATGTATATATATATATATATATATATATATATATATATATATATATATATATATATATATATACGTACGTATATCTACATACATCCATACATCATGCAGTCGAGCTTATCCTATTCTTTAGAAGAAGAAGAGGATCTGTCATTGATGACCTTGAAAGTTGATTTGCCACTCGAGCGCATCTCTATGCTCGAGACGAAATCTGACCTTTTTATCATTTCTCTCTCTCTCTCTCTGTCTGTCTGTTTGTCTGTCTGTCTCTCTCCCTTTTAATAGTAGACACGCCTCGAAATCGGCTATAAATTTTCTCAAAGTTACATTCACGATTCTCTCTCTCTCTCCCTCTCTCCCTCTCTCTCTCTCTCTCTCTCTCTCTCTCTCTTTCTCTGTATCTTTATCTTCTTCTTTATCTTCGCTCCGTCTCGGAACGCCGAAGAGGTCTATACTTTTCTGACGGTGGGCGTGAGGAGACTCTTAAAAAGGTACACTCGTATTTACTTACTACATACGAAACACGTGAAATAGACACATTGCTCGAACTTTCAAAAAAGTATTTCTCTTGAATTTAAATATATATATATATATATTTATATTCATACATACACACACACACACACACACACACATATATATATATATATGTAAGTAAACACTTTGTAATATATATATATATACGTATATATATATGTCAGTAATCACTCTGTAATATATATATATATATATTAATGAAAATATTTTGTAGAAAGCAAGACGATCCATTAAGAAGCGGTCAAAAGAGAGTTATTACGTATATTCTCGTCGCGCATATTCATGAGATGATTATTCAGAGAATGGATTTATGCGATTTCTCGTTTCTCGTTTCTTTCACCGTTAATATCGATGTAAATATATTTTCGTTGGCTCTCATTACGCGATACTTTAAATGTATCACATATGAATTTGGGTCGAGTTACGTTATAAATGTTTCCTTACCTTTTCTCTCTCTCTCTCTCTCTCTCTCTCTCTCTCTACGTTGTTCCTTTTTCCTCGTCTCTTTTCTTTTTTCTCCGTTTTTCTTTCTTCCTTTCTCTCTTTTGTTTTTTTTCTTCTTCTTCTTCTTCTTCTCTCTCTTTTCGAAGACCAAAAAGGACGAGAGCAAAAAAGATGAGTGCGCGCGATCAGAATTGAAATTTTATCGTTAATACATGAATATTTCTCGTTTGGTGTGCACTTTGCTCTCGGCCCCGTCAATTTGTCTCGATTATTAACGAACATACGAGGATGGCCTCCGCTAAGTGATATCGGACGTAGTAGTTCGTGATTGCGTTTAATTAAAATTTAATGGACATCCCAATGCAGAAGCAACCTCTTCGTCGAAAGAGCGAAGGTGGATCGTATAACAGCCGATAATTTATTATACGCGAGCCTGATATATATATATATATATATATATATATATATTATTATTATTATTATTATTATTATTATTATTAATTTTTTTCTTATACGTCCTCATACATTCTCAAGCAAATTCCAAGTATTTTCTCCGACGAGTTCTTAAAATGATTCGACGTTAATGAGTTAATGATAGCGTCATTAATGGTTAGTTTTCAAAGATGTCTTGCAAAGTAATTAGATGATCCTAATGTTTAAACCGAATATGAAAAAATCGTTCTAACGTGTCGGGCCTTATCTTTCATTCTTTCTTTTTACATCGACGTTCCAGCTGTGCCTATGTCTTAAGAACAGATTAAGAGAAGAAAGAACATGATTAATGTGTCTCGTATACCAATCGGATTAATTTTATGCGAAACTACTTTTCGTTTATTCTTCGACTATCGTCATCATCATCATCATCATCATCATCATCATCATCATCATCATCATCATCATCATTATTATCATCTTCTAATTATTATTTTTGTATTTATTTATTCTTTTTTTTTTGTCTATATTTCTCCCTCTTATCGTTTTCTAAATTATACACGATCATGTCGATGATCCATTATTAAACTACAACACGAGTATAAGCTTTTCTGCGATAGTAATCGTAATTAATTCTATCCTCTCGGATGATTTTAGATGATTTTAAAGAAAATCGATTGAACGTAATGAAAGATACATTGTAACAATAAAAATATTTCGCGATTAGATATACATATAAATATACATATATATGTAAAAAAAGAAAAAAAAAAAAGTAAGAAGAACAAATACGACGTATTAATTAATTAAATATTCTTCAATTCTTTTAGACTATTAAAATCGATCGATATGTATTTCGATCGTTACTTATTTATTATCCTTCTTTCTTTTTATTTTTACTTTTAAGAAAAATTCACTCCTACGAAAGAGGATTTCTGTGTGAAGGAAAAAAAGAAGAAAAATAATATAATAATAATAATAAAAAGGATAAAAGAGAGAGAGAGAGAGAGAGAGAAAAAGAGAAAGAGAAAAAGACAGAGAGAGAGAGAGAGAGAGAGAGAGAGAGAGAGAGAGAGACAGAGAGAGAGAGAGAGAACACGCGAGGCGAACGAGTAGTGCTCGCGTGGGTAGCACTTACATATAAACGTGTTCTCTCGTCGAAGAGATTCACGTCGGTGTTACACACGACGATATAAAAGAATAAGAATAAGAAGAGATGCCGGAGAGGCACCTGCGTGCCGCCCACGAGGAAAGTAGTTCGAACGGACGCATCTCGAGTGCACAGCTGCTGCTTCGATTAGTCCAACGAGTGTTAACGTCTTAATGGCCGTACAAACGACGATTTCTTCTTTTTCTTTTCCTTCGTTCTTCTCCTCCTCCTCCTCCTCCTCCTCCTCTTCTTCATCTTCTTCTTCTTCTTCTTCAGCTTCTTCTTCTTATTCCTATTTTACTTCTCCTCTACATCTTCTATTTCTATTTCTAATTTTTCCTCGTCATTAATCAAGTCCCTTATATAAACGACGACTCTCTTCTACGTTCGATTACCTTTTTTTTTTATTTCATTTCGCGTAATTAATTAACGAATTAATTAACGAATTAACGAATCTTCTTTCTTTCTTTCTTTCTTTCTTTCTTTCTTTTTTCTTTTCTTTTTGTTTTGGTTTTTCTTTTTCTTTTTTCCTTCTCATCTGAATTATCATTTAATTCGTCGCAATGAATGAATAAAAAAAAAAAAAAAAGAAAAAAAAAAGAAAATAATTAGAGAAAAAATTAGAAGTTCGAGATTCAAATTGAATCTAATCATATTTCTAATCTAATTATATTTCTAATTAAGCCTATAGATTCTTTGATTCATTTTTTTCCTCCATCCCCGACCCCGCCTGCCCCCCTCCCCCAACCCTTGAAGTTCTAACGAACGAATTAATTAACGAATCCTCCTAAGTCTGACTTATCCTTTAATTCGTGTTTGTAGGAAAAAAAAAAAAAAGAAAGGAAGAAAAAAAGAAAAAAGAAAATTATATTTGAATACAAACGATCTGATCCTCCAATATCTCTATACTTTTGCCAATTAATTCTCCCTTTAAGTTTTCTAATCCGAGTCTATAATGATCACTATTAATTTCATTTCATAATCGATTCATTTCTTCCCTTTGTCTTGACGTTAATTAAACGAACGTATTTAATTGAAAAATCATTTCTTTCAAATTCATTTCACCTTGATAATTCGTTTTCGTAAAAATCCCAAATTCGAATGGAGATTTCATTCCTTTCTAATTCATTTATTCCTTTGTCTAATGTAATTAATTAAAAAGAAAAAAAAAAAGAAAGAAAAAAAAAATAATAAGCTAATTAAATTAAAAACAGACGGACTTCTTTTCCTAATCTGACTTACCTTTTCTAGAATCGTGCTCGCAAAAAAAAAAATGAGAGAGGAAAAAAAAAAAGAAAAAGTCAAAAGAGAAATAAATAAATAAATAAATAAATAAACAAAAATTGTGATTGACAATTGACTTAAAATTGATTTAAAATTATATTTGAATGGAATAGTCGATACTCTCTTCTCCACGTTTTGACAGTCGTCATTGTCGTCGTCGTCGTCGTCGTCGTCGTCGTCGTCGTCGTCGTCGTCATCGTTGGTTTACTCTCTCGAGGAGGAGAGCCTTCTTGCCATATGTGGCAAGGACGACGGTTCCTATGGTATTGGCTCTTTATAACGGGCCCCTCGTCACAAACACGTATGTGGTCTCTCTTCGATATGTGTGTATGAAAGAGAGAGAGAGAGAGAGAGAGAGAGAGAGAGAGAGAGAGAGAGAGAGGAAGAGGGAGGGGGAGGGGGAGAGAGAAGAGCAAAAAAAAGATTAAAAAGAAGAAATAAATTCCGTCGAATACGATTGCAATCGTATGCCGTCGTCGTCGTCATCATTGTCGTCGTCGTCGTCATCATTGTCGTCGTCGTCGTCATCATTGTCGTCATCGTCGTCATCATTGTCGTCGTCATCATCCTTTTCTTCGGACGGAAATATTTGCATTAATTATATTTCAAAGGGAACGATTTCGAAGGACTTTCAATAAATATTTTCTCTCGGTTTGTATAATTTTTTTTTATTTTATTTTTTTATTTTTTTATTTTTTTTTTTTAATATTTTTTATTATTTTTCTTTTTATATATATATATATATATATATATATATATATATATTTATTCATTTATTTATTTCATTTCATTTTACTTTATTTCGATCTCTTTTTTTGTTTGTTTATTCGTTCGTTTTTTGTCTTGTTTTGTTTAGTTTAGTTTCGTTTATCTTTTTTTTTTGTTTGTTTGTTTGTTTTGTTTGTTTCGTCGTATATTCTCTTTCAATGGAATCTCTTAAAATTAACAACTTCCGATAGATAAAATGATATAATCATAACATAGAGGCAACGTTTCGTATAATAATCGTAATAATAAAATAGTAATAGCAATAACCCGCAAAACTTTTCTTGCAATAATAATAATAATAATAATAATAATAATAATAATAATAATAATAATAATAATAATAATAATAATAATAATAATAATATTAATATTAATATTAATATTAATATTAATATTATTAATATTAATAATAGTAATAATTATAATTATAATTATAATTATAATAATATTAATGTTGGTATATTCATCTCGATATTATTATTACTTAATTAACGTTGCGATATACCGTGTGTCGCTTGAGGGTTGCTGAAGGGAGGAAAAAGGGGTTAGAATAGGATGAGAAAGGGGATGAGAAAAGGGTGAGTAGGGAAGGAATTACGAAGCTTAGGTTTATAGAGAAAGATAATTCTGGTCTATCTCGTAGAAGAAAATGCATTGAGGAGCGAGGGAGGGGGGAGAGCCTTGCATCATACTGTATGCACGTATGTGTGTGCGTGCGTGCGTGCGTGCGTATATGTGTGTGTGTGTATGTGTGTATGCATTTTTTTTCTTTTTTTATCCTTTTCGCTCCTCTTTCTTTTCTTTCTCTTTTTTTTTTTATCTATCTCTTTTGTTTCTTAATCGAGTCTTCCACCGTTTTTTTCTCTTTTTTTTTCTTTTCTGTTTTTTTTTTTTTTGTTTTTTTTTCGAACTTTTACTATTCTCGTTCTCCTCGATGAAAGAAGAAAACCGAGAAAATAACGGAAGAAATTAAATCCTTTACGATTAGGCGAAAAATATTTTACGTGACATTATGCCGAGACAGTTATTAAATGGACGTTCGTTGTCTGATAACAAACTAAATATGACCGATATATGGATTAATTCATATTTCAGACGATCGACGATATTTTCCTTTTTCTTTTTCTCTTTTTTATGTTTTTTCTTCCTTTTCTCTCTCCCTCTCTCTCTTTTTTCTCTTTTTTTTTTTTTCTTTTAGCTCAAATCGAACTCTAAATCGATAATATTTTCTAATGTTTATTTCTAATCGATCGTAATCATCTAAACGACACAGTGACAATCGCATCTCTCTTTCTAATCTATATCACTTTCCAAGCGAACCAAAAAGACGAGAAGTAAAATTATTTTCTATCGTTTTATTAATTTCTTTCTTTTCCCCCTTTTTTTTTCTTCTTTTTCTTTTTTTTTCTTTTTTTTTTTTTTTTTTTTTATTTCCTCACTTCTTTTCCCTTTTCTCCTCTCTATTTTCTTCTCTATCAGAAGTCCATTTTCCCCCTATGTAACCCCACCCCTCCCGCCCCTGTTCCACCCTCTTTTGTAGACAGCACGCGAAATGGTTTTTTTTTCTTTTTTTTTCATCTTTTTTTTCTTAAATTTCTTTTTCCTCGAAGCTTCATTCTCTAAGGCAAAATTCATAAAAATTGTCAGCTGTCGTCTTCGTCCGAAAAAATAGATCGATGTATGACGCTATATATTAATCACTTTCTACGTGCTCGATCTCGGATTAATCGTATCATATATATACTTATATAAGTATATAGATGAAAAGGGCTCCGAATATATACATACATACATGCATACGTATTAGGCAGTTCAAATGATCTTTGTAAACGAGCCCGATGAAACGGGGCGATATGTAAATCATACATATAATCGTAACGTACAATCGGAAGTAGTTCGAAGTGCTTTGGATGAATCCGATGGAAAAAAAAAAAAAAAAAAGAAAAAAAAAATCTGATTTATCGAGCACGATCAGGCGGTTAAAAAAAAAAAAAAAGAGGGAGAGAGAAAGAAGAAGAAAAAAAACAAACAAAAGATCGCATTTTTTTATCAGAACCAACGAATCTGTCTCTTCGAAATTTGACAGACGCTCAGTGCGCATCGTCATCATCGTCATCGTCGTCGTCGTCATCATCATCATCATCATCGTCGTCATCGTCATCGTCATCGTCATTATCATCATTATCATCATCATCAACATACTCCATTTTTCTTTCTCTTTCTCTTTAGTTTCGAAAAATGTCATCTTATATGAAAAACGCATTGGCGGAAGAGGCCGAGTAGCGTCTAAAAAACTTTACTAAAAAATAAATTCGTCATTTTCAAAATAAACTCTTATCTATCTGTATTATCCTTTCTCCTCGTAATCCATACATCCCACATAATATAATATCCACGTGAAAATCTTCAGTTTGCTTGCTCGCTATCTTTCTTTCTTTCATTTTCTTTTACATTTCTTTATTTTTCATCTCATCTTCTTTACATCATTATCTTTTCTTCGTTCCTTTATCTTATTCTCTTTTCTTTTCGCTTTTTATCTTTTTCCCATTATTATCTTTATATTTCATTCTCTCTCAAAATTATCCATTTCTCTCAATGTTCTCTCTCTCTCTCTCTCTCTCTCTCTCTCTCTCTCTCCGTCCCTCCCTCTCTCCCTCTGTTTCTCTTTCTTTCTGTCTTTCTTTCTTTCTTTCTTCTTTTCTATCCTTCTTTCTAAGACACTTGGTAATATGTGTGTAAAAAATGGTCTATTATCGCGTTTGGTATAAAAAACAGTTAAACATTGGAATGGTATTTGTCCGCACACTGACACCGACAATGTCTCAGGTCAACTATCTACACGATATATATGTATTATGTATATTATTATTGTGTTATCTTTTTCTCTTTCTCTCTTTCTCTCTCTCTCTCTCTCTCTCTCTCTTTCTCTCTTTTCCTTTTTTTAAAAAAGA
This sequence comes from Vespa crabro, assembly GCF_910589235.1. Lineage (NCBI taxonomy): Eukaryota > Metazoa > Arthropoda > Insecta > Hymenoptera > Vespidae > Vespa > Vespa crabro. Next base: position 1,796,775 of record NC_060963.1, read on the forward strand.
GGATTAATCTGTAGGATATAAACGGGTTCATAGGGCTAAGATATGAAGGATAGAGGTTTGAGGGTTGAGGAGAATGAGCTGGAGGAGGGGAGGGGGGGAGGAAGGAGGTGAAAGAGGGCGGAGGAGGAGGAGGAGGAAGAGGAGGAATAAAGTGAAAATAGTGTATGTAAATGCTCGCGTGTCAATGCGTATACTTACGCGCGTAAATGCACGTATTTACGTATAATACGATTAAAATTTTTCGATAAAGACTATGATTTAAATTTTCATCCTTTTTTTTTTGTCTTTTTTTTTTCCTTTTTTTTTTTTTTTCTTTTCGAACACGAGGAAGGATATTCTTTTGTTTTTCTTTTTTTTTCTTTCCCCCAGACAATTCTAATTTTATTCACTTCCTTCGAAATATTCGACAACGTTCGAAACGAGAGTGAGACTTACAATTGAGAGAAAGAGAGAGAGAGAGAGTGAGAGAAAGAAAAAAGGGACGAATAATTGCAATCTCTTTTATTTTGTTTCTTTTTTTGTTTGTTTTTTTTTTTTTGTATTTCTTTTTTCCTTTCTGAGCTCCTTCTTTATCGAAAACTCGTCCATCCTCGCGTCTCTTTGTCCTTGACCACAGTCGCACGATCGGCCAGGTAAGCGAGGTCTTAACGCGTAAATAAATCCTCCCTCCCTCCCGCCCCTCCTCTCTCTCTCTCTCTCTCTCTCTCTCTGTCTCTGTCTCTGTCTCTTTTCCTCTCTATCTATCTCTCTGTTCAATAAATACAACCGATAGACTATATAATTAATAAATTAATTTCAATAATAAACACACACGGATCGAGCGATGGCGACGATCGACGACGAGCAAGGTCTTTTTGGTTGTACGTGTGCATTTATATGTATTGTACATGTGATTTGGTTAAGGAAATTTTTGAAAATTTTTCTCGAGGTGAAAAAAATGAAATGTCAGACGTAACGGATGAGAGATATAAAAGAATAGGAGAAAGTAAAGAAACGTATTGATAACAATTATGGGATTTAATGATTGCAACGAGTATCGTAAAATTATTATAATATTATATTGTTATGATTAATGAATTTTATGAAAATTTTGATTTGGAAAAATCGAAAACCAAGAGGATCATGGAGTTCGTCGTCATCGTCGTCATCGTCGATCCCGCTTACTAATCTAAAAAAAGCACCTCGTGACGCGCAACACCTTCGAGTTTTCGAGTGATCGACCTTGAAGGGTCGAGCCGAACCCACGGAAACGCGCAAGTGTTCTCTCTCCTTTTTCAACGAAACGAGTCTACTCTCTTTTCTCTCTCTCTCTCTCTCTCTCTCTCTCGCTCTTACCTTTACACCTGTTCTCGATAGCTCGTCAATGATAATCTCGTGGGTCGAGCTTATCGAAGGAGAATGATCGATTCAAAGATTATACGGTATATATTGATTTATCGTGTTTGCAATTTTTTTTTCTCTTCCCCTTTTTTCTTTATTGTTTTTATTTTGCTCACCGTCGATAATCAATCAATCAATCAATCAGTCAATCAATCAATCAATCGATCGATCAATCAATCAATCAGTCAATATAATATAATCGAAAGATTAGACTCGTTTCGTTCGTGGAAAAAAAAAAAAAGAAGAGGAGAGTCGTCCCTTTTCAAGTACGAGTTCGATTGGGAAGTTATCGTAGCAGCAATAGTAGCAGCAGCAATAGTAGTAGTAGTAGTAGTAGTAGTAGTAGTAGTAGTAGTAGTAGTAGTAGTAGTAGTAGTAGTAGTAGTAGTAGTAGTAGTAGTAGTAGTAGTAGTAGTAGTAGTAGTAGTAATAGTAATAATAGTAATTAATAGTAATAATACGCAAGATCGGCAAATACCTTCATTAAAATTTTAGCCGTTCTTCGATAATCGAATCTCGTCATTGATTTCGTTCATTCAGTTCGTTCGACAAATTTAAACACCGAGGTTTCTACGAAATCGAAATCGAAATCGAAATATATTCGCGTATCGTTCAAGCACCATCATCGTCCGAGCACCGGCATCGTCGTAATTATCATTAATATCCTCGCATATATATCATCGTCATTTCTCGTAAGATACCGATTAACCCGTGCACCATTAAAAAATTTTTAAACGAGATTTATCTTAAATTTTTCTTTTCGTTAAACGTTACAAAATAAAAATCTAATAGCTTCGTGAAAGACAAACGAGACGATATATGTATATATATATGTATATATATATATATATATGTATGTACGTATATATTATTTTCACGATGAAAGATTAATTATCGTCGTTATAAAAGAAAGAAGAAAAATTCAAGAGGAAAAAATATAATTTTCGTTGGATCACCGAATCGGTATATTACGAAATGATATAACCGATGATCGATGATTGTTTTCCCGTTTAAGGATAAAGGACCATTCTCAGACGCTGTCCGAGGCGACGGACATGGGCCTTTTGTAAATGGGCGCTGGTATCCTTGAGAAGCCACCCCTTTCCGAAGCAGCCTTGGGATCCTTTCTTGGGCTAGCAACTATTTGATTATCCTGAGGAAGAGCAACGGTTCCATTGCCGTCTATCCAAGCTCTTGTAAAATCAAGGGTGGGATCATTCTCACCAAGACTGTTAACCTGATAATCCCTTAAAAGATCTTGCAATTTTTGTACAACCTCACGATCGTCCCGCAAATGGCCAACTTTCTGTAGAATTTGTTCCAACAATGGATTGGCCACTTTAGTAGGTGACGATTGAAGAGAACCAGTTGCCGATTGTTTAATTCTACGACCGTTTCTATCGTATTGTGGTCCACCGTTGTTGCTGGCAGGCCTCGGTAGACTTTGTCTTACTGTACTCTTTCTCGAAAAGCTCGGCGTAGTCGCACAGGTTGCCGATCCTTGTGGATTCAAAAAGGTGTCGGATTGCAAACTAGGCCTCTGTCTAGCCTGTCGACCATTCCACGTATTGCTACCGCTGGTGCTAAGATGACTGGACTTCGGTAACGCCGAAGCTTTACTCAGACTACCAGTTGGTGGCTTTCGTAAACTGTTTCTAATCGTTCCACGTTTCAATGGACTACCTTCGGGACTTGAATTACTTTCCCTTGGAGTTCTGCTACCCGATGATGCTCTCGATACGTTACTGTTCTCTCGTATTACCGAACCAGCTTTTGGCGTTCTATCACCGGAAGATGATGCCACGCTTCTAGCTGGTGAAGCTCTCAATGGACTACCCGGTCCTATTCTAGTCTTTCGCAGACCAGTCTCGATACTTTCCGTTTCTACGCAGGATCTCTCCTCGTTTTGCTGCTCCGTTTTCGTGGGTTGCTCTGAAACAGCAAAGAAAGAGAGGGGAAAAAAACATTTTTTTTTCTATTCTTTTTTTTTTTTATATTTTGATATTTCAGAGTTTTAGAACTCACACACGTTCTTCTCTTCGTTTGGTGGGGACGAATTAAAAAAAGAAGAAAAAAAAAAAAAGAAACAAAATAAATAAATAAATAAAAATAAAAATCAAAGAAAGATCAAACGAATAAAAGAAAAAGAAAAAACGATACCTATGTTCAAAGGTCGATTTGAAAATTGATTTTCATAAATACATATATCAAGTATATATCAAGACATCGCGGACATATTTACAAATCAATTGAACGTCTAAAAAAAGATAGAGAGACATAATCATCGTCCTTCCTTGACAAAATCTTATCTCTCGTGATAGAAATCGATTCGATTCTCGATATCGCGAATATTTCTCTCTCTCTCTCTCTTTCTCTATACATAATATATATATATATATTTTTTTTTTCATTTCCTTTTTGCTGTCGATACTGCAATAGTCCCGATACATACAGATATACGTTCACACGTTCGATACGGTCGACCGAGGGCAAGTCAAGTCGACTCTACTCAATTCGATTCGATTCGAATCGAGTTGAGTCGAGTCGACTCGTGTTGTGTCGAGTACCCTCCTCGCAAATATAACTTCGGTGTATTCAAGGCGAGTTTATAAGCGTTATCGAGGATCGACCATTGGCGATTGTTCCGAGGACAGGTTGCTGGAGATCGCCCACGCTTCGAGCTATCCTTCATATAATCCGTCGCCCCGACTAAATGTCAGGCCAACCTCTGCAAGCGGTCTCTTGTGTACTTTGAATATTTAATCGTATCTATAGGGTGGTCAAAAAAACGAAAAAATTTATACGAGTACAAATTTTTTTATAAATTAATTCTTAACATATAAATGCAAACATTTTCTTTCCATTCGATAAACATTATTATTCGTTATTAACGCGCCTTATCTTATTTTTAATCTCTATCGATAATTTCATTATACTTCAGAATTTTTTACGGGGGAAAAAAAAAAAAAAAAAAAAAAAAAAAAAAGAAAAAATGAAAAAGGAAAAAAGAAAATAAATGACGAGACTTCAAGTAAGACGTACTTGTCGTCGTTGCTTTGCAAATTGTCCATTCTCTCTCTCTCTCTCTCTCTCTCTCTCTCTCTCTCTCTCTTCTTTTTTGCATTTGCACGTATATCACTTGAAAAAGTTATTTAAGATCCGAATTAATTTTCGTTTGTAACGCTATTGACATATATATATAGAAAGATAAACGACGAGTGGTATTAAAGTAATCGAGGGGAAAAAAAAAAAGAATGAGCGTTGATTTCGATAATCGATTCACGATGATTTTCAAATTATTAAAACGCACACATACACGCGCGCGCGTTTCCCATATAAAAGGAAAAAATTATTAAACACAATTCGTAGGGGGGGGGGGAGGGGGAAAAAGAGAAAATCGTTCGTTCTAACGATTTCAATCGATTCTTTTATCAAGTGCCAAGAGATCCGATGAGAAAGAATTAATTAAAAATAAAATTACCTTTCGAAAAAAACTCCTTTTACGATGAATTTTTGAACGATAACGTATCGACGATACACTATCGTCGATTTAGATACGATTATATTAACGACAATCAATTCGACTTTGAATATTCGTTTAATGCGAAAATTGTAAAATTAATATTAAACGACATATTATTTTACCAATTTGAATGATCTCACGGCGAATATTTTTTTTTTTTTTTTTAACAAAGAGAATTCTATAAAATGAGCGAAAAGTTCAAAATAACGAAAGTTCAAGTCTCTCCCCCCTCCGCCACACACACACATATACACACATACACACACAGACATACACATATATATATATATATATATATATATATAGCATTTCGAGTGGGTCGATCGCGTAACGCGTAAATTACGTCAGCAAGTAGTTTGGCCTCATCAAGATGCGATGATAATCTCCTATCTCTAAACGATATCTCTTCTTTTCCTTTTTTTTCTTTTTTTTTTTTTTTCTTTTTTTCTTAAATTTTTTTATTTATTTCTAGTTCTCTTCCTCCATCCTTCCCTCGCCGTTCTTTTCCATCGAGACGTAGCCGCCTGCTCGTCACTTTCTATTTGTCACGCTCGTTTTATCCAAGAACTACGATCTCGTCCGCGTTTAGATTTAATTTTATTCCGATGTCGTAACGAGCAACTATACTAACTTCTTGTGTTGCACGATTATATTCTTTTATTATTTCCACATGGGATAGATGGGATAGATATCGTATTATATTATAACTTTCAGAGAATAAGATATACAAATTATTCCAACTATTTTTTTTATTTCTCATAATCGTTAAACAGATACGTTTGAAATCTAATCAATGATTATTAAATCGATCTAATTCTATTTCATATATATATATATATATATGTCCTCTTCTTTTTCTTTTTCTCCTTTTCTTTCGTATATAAATATATATTTTTATATCGTATTAATTTCTATTTGAATTGATTCAATATTATTATGATTATTATTATTATTATTATTTTATTTTTTGTTTCTTTGTTTTTTCTTTTTTTTTTTTTTTTTTTTTTTTTTCCTTTTTTTTATGACGACGTACGAAAAAATAATGTAAGTGACACATTGTCGTAATCGATCATTATCTGATGTAAATTAAACAATTTTTTTCAAATATACCTTCTTGCGAGACAATACATATAAGTTTTTTGATATGTCAAAATGATTTTCATAACAATTTTTGATAACAATCATATTCGTATGTAACAACGAATCTTATATAAAATTCGAAATGATTTATCTTTTACTTTGTTTTGTCTTTTACTATATTCTGTCACCTTTTTTTTTTTTTTTAAAATTTCAAATATAAAATAATAATAATAATAATAACAATAATAATAATAATAATATAAAAACATATCGTCCGTCCGTTAATATATTAACAATCATTCGCGTTAGGATCATCGTGTTAACGTCACGCTTATCGGAATTGAATCTCGAATCTCATTTTGGAATCTGTCTATGTATCCTAATCCCATGTAACCCAGTTAGCGTAGTCATCGAAAACGACGTGTGAAAAATTATAAAAGGTAACTGGAATAAGAAGGAAAGAAAAAAAAAAAAAAAATAAAAAAATAAAAATTAACAAAAAAAAAAAAAGAAAAATAAACAAACAAAAAAAAAAAAAAGAAATACTTAAGTGAAAGCACTTCTCTCGGAGAAGTGTTAAATCGATTACGATTTATTATACCGATCGTTTGCGAGAGAAAGAATAAAAAAAAAAAAAAAAAGAAATAAAAAAAAAAAAATAAACAGAAAGAAAAGAAAACAAGTAAAAAAATATACACAGAAAAAGACTCACACACACACACGTGCACACACAGAGAGAGAGAGAGAGAGAGAGAGAGAGAGAAAGAGAGAGAGAAAAGAATAAAACGAATAAGATTGTTACAAAAGCAAAAGTCGGTCGATAACGTGGGCGATCTCTTTCCTCGCATTCGCCCCTTTATATTCTGCTAGATAACTAACTCTCTGCTGACATATGTATGCATGCATGTATGCATGTATATATGTACGTATATATGTATTTATGTATGTAAGTAGTAAAATATGGTGGGCGCAATCTTTTCGTGAGGTTAAATTTTACGAAACGAGTGTGACTAACGTTTATAAGCTTGCTGTTCGTGTGTCGTCGTGTTGTTGTTGTTGTTGTTGTTGTTGTTGTTGTTGTTGTTGTTGTTGTTGTTGTTGTTGTTGTTGTTGTTGTTGTTACTGTTACTGTTACTGTGTCGCGATTCGTAAGAATAAGGAGAAGCAAACAAAAAAAAAAAAAAAGGAAAAGAACAAAAAGGTGAACGACGATCTTGACTGCTACTAACAAGTTCTCGTTTCTTCTTTTTTTTTCAAGATGATATGCATATATATATATATATATATATATATATATATATATATATATATAGATAGATAGAAAAACTCGGACAAGATAAGATGACCTTTGTCATTTTATTCTTTAAAATCAAATAACAAAATACAAATATATCGAAATTATGACGAGAGACAGGCATGCATGACTTGAAATAATAAAGAAAAAAAAAAGGATGATACGTATAAGGACAGGATAAAATTAAACAGTAAAAATGATCGACGATTCGTAAAATCAATTCCTTTTTTTGGATTAACTTTTTAACTTTCACATTGCAAAATTATTTAGATACAAATAGACATTTGAGAGAATAACTTTCTTCCCTCTCGTTCGATCTCGTCAAGGGTATCCATTTATTGGTTATAATGTATTAAAAAAAAAAACAAAAAAAAAAAAAAAAAAAAAAAGAAGAAGAAGAAAAAAAAGAAAAACTAAGAAATTAAAAACTCACTTTGAGAATCGGCAACCGTCGGTGATGATTGAACGTTCGAAGCAGAATTTCCATTGGCCGTAGTTGATGATTGTACGGCACCGAGGCTTCGATAGCCCTCGTCTGATACTTCGCTACAATTGTCCGAATGTTCCCCATCCCCGTGAAGTGATTTTGCGTAATGAACATTGGAGGTGACCGTGGTTGTGTCCTTTGTAAAACTTTCCAATGCCGGTTCTTCCTTAATGGCGGGCGGACTTGGAGTAGGGCTACGACTGCTCGAATCCTCTCGGCACTTGTAATTGTAAATCGTTGGCTCGTATTTCGGTGTGTCTTCCCTTTCGACCGCCCTACGTGCTACTCCTCCATCAACCACGTATCTCCTCGTGAACTCCTCCGAAAGCGGCACTTTCGCTTTGATCTCCTGGTGCAACTCTCTCTTCGGATCCTACGAAATAAAAGGAACCACGTTCCGGTTACTTCTTTTTCTTTATTATTTTTTTTTCTTTTCTTTTTTTTCCTCCCTCCCCCCCCTTTATTTTTATTTTATTCTCCTTCCTTTCTTCTTTGTCTCTTTTTATACTTAACTTCTCTTTATCGACGGATTAAATTTCTTTCTTTCATTCTTTAAACTCGAGCGGCGAACTTCTTTTTCCTTCAATTTTTTTTTCTTTCTTTCTTTCTTTTTTTTTTTTTTTCTTTTAAGAGAGAGAATTCAACAACGTGCCAATTTCCTTCCCTCTCTCTCTCTCTCTCTCTCTCTCCCTTTTTTTTGTCCCTCTCTTTTTATCTTTTTTAATCAAGAGCGAATTTCAAACCCATCAACATTCCGTATAAAGTTTGCTTCCCTCCGCAAAAAATATAACCCACCCTCTCCCTTAAAAAGTTTGACAATGAATAGCCCGTTCGCTTTTGCTGGTGCTGCTGCTGTTGCTAATACTAATACTTACTGGTGCACCTTCGCGATTTCCATTATGTCGAGGAATAAATTCGTCTACTGTTTACATTCCACGTCCACGGGAGAGTTTCTATTTATATGTTTACCACGTACAAGAGGGTACCCGCGTATGCGGAGTATAAAGTCTGATGTTATCTCTTTGAATAACATAGTTTGAGAAAAAGAAGGGGAAAAAAAACAAGAAGGAGATATATATATATATATATATATAAAAAGATATAAGGCGACGTAAACAATGTTAATATTTCTTATTCGTCTTTCGCAAAAAAAAAAAAAAAAAAAAAAAAATTCTTTCGTCTCGATTACGTTCATCGTAATACTTATTAAAAGAGAGAATTCGGATATATTATAATTTTTTATTTGTAAAAAAATAAACTCACCGACGAATGTTTGGCCTGACCGATGAGAGTTCGAGAATCGTCATTGAAGATCTTTCTGGGTGAATCAACGACAGTATTGGCGATCTTGACATGTTGATCCACCTTAGAAGTTGGACTTTTAGATCTCAAGATTACCTTAGGAGTGGGTGACCTTGATCTTTGTTTCCCTAAGTCACCAATAGTTGTACCTTGTTGATGATGACTCGGACTGTTCAAAAATTTCCTTTGTGGAGTTGGACTTCTCGAACGATTTATCTTTTTCTGTTGATCATCTCCCAGTTGTTGCTGCTGCTGCTGTTGTTGTTGTTGTTGTTGTTGATGATGGTGATGTTGATATTGGTGTTGATGCTGATGATGATACTTGTTGGTTTGCTGAGGTGTGGGCGATCTCGAACGATTGCTTGAAATGTTTCTGGGCGCGTGCAGCTGTCCAACAGTACCCATAGCTGTAGTTGCTACAGCAGCTGCTGCAGCCGCTGCCGCAGCCGCTGCTGCCGATTGTTGATTCTGCAACGTCGTCCCAGCGCAAGAACCAACGCTCGATGCGGAACTTCTTCGAGTCCTTGGAGGTGATCTATAAGTAATTGCAAAAAAAAAAAAAAAAGAAAAAAAAAAAAGAAAAGAAAAAAGAGAATATAAGAATGATCGATTTATGAATCAACGTGGTAAACGTTGAAAATTGTTGCAAACGTTTGGACATTTTTTTTCTTTTTTATCTCCTCTTTCTCTCTCTCTCTCTCATGTTTTTTTCTTTTATACGAACAAAGGATATATACATTCTCTGCTAGTATGATTCTTATAATATCGATGAGCATATATCCTGATGGATTTACTCGTATGAATAAATATCAAGCTATTGTTTGATATATCTCTTAGTGTAAACTATTCGTCCACATCGTAACCATAGATCGATTAACGAGAATCGCAATAGCTTCGTCAACAATCATCCCAATGTATTTTTCTTTCAAGTTCCCCCACGCAACATTTTCTCTCTCTTTCTCTCTCTCTCTCTCTGTCTCTCTCTCTGTCTCTCTGTCTCTCTCTACGGATCTTCTTGCCTATTATATAATTTTCTTTTTACTACTTATTTTTCTTCCTTTCTTATTCTTTTTCTTTATATCTATACGATTCGATAATTCGTTGACTCTATATTGACGGAATTTGCGTTAAAAAAAAAAGAAAGAAAAAAAAAAAGAAAGAAAAAAAAAAGGAAAAAGAAAAAAGAGCAAAGTACGAAGTTTACTTGTATTATTCAACGATATCTACGACCATTCGTCTGTCTCCCTCTAACTATCTCCCCTCCCCCAACCCTCAAATATATCCCATCTTTCCAACGTTCAACACCAGCTCCACTTATCCCATAAGAATGGAATCGATGAAAATGAATGCCGACTTATGGATTAACGACAGGTTCTTCAGATCGTTCGAGGAAATCGAGAAAACTGCGTATATGTACTTATCTATGTATCTATATATATATATATATATATATATATATATATATTTATGTATGACTAAACGACGAGAGGATTAAAGGAAAGATCGATCTCTCCTTATAACGCAACTAATGAAAGGTCTCCTTTTGAAAACGGAATCGATAATCGACGCTATTATCATCTCGTTGTCTCTTGATCCCATTCCAAGAATACTATTAAATCTATCAAGGTGAGCATGACATTATCGAAGACTTTAATACATACATATATACGTACATACACACACACACACACACACATATATATATATATATTTTTTTTTCCAAGAAAATAATAATCCGAATTGGTGAGATACGTAAAGTCGTATTTGAGAGAAAGAGTAGGAGAGAGGAAGAGAGAAAGAGAGAGAAAGAGAGAGAGGGGAAGGAAAGATATAGAGATCGTAATTTGACTTTAATGGAGAATAATTCGATTGGCTTAATAATTTTAAAAGGGTGGAAAATCAACTGGACATTTACCTTTCGTAATGCACCTGCGCACTCCCGAGATCGAACGAGCCACCGGCCTTTTGAATCAATTTTGCGGATATCATCGAACGATGTGCTGAAAAAGAAAATCAAAAATTCATACACACACACACACACACATATATATATATATTTTTTTTTAACTTTATTTTTATTTATATTTGTTTTCAATGAAATCTTTTTTTTTCTTTTTTTATTTTTATTTTCTATTCAACATTCTTTTATATGTACATAAAAAAAAAAAAAAAATAAAAATAAAAAGACAAGAACAGCAAGCATTTAAATCGTAATTGAAATGTGTAACTAATATTATTTCGATATACTAAGATATATATATATATATATATATATATATATATATATATATATATATATAATATTGTACAAGTCAATTTACGTAAAATAACCCTCAACGATCATTTTTCTTTTTGAAATTAGAATTTTAATAGGTGAAAAATGCTAGCTAAAATGATCGATTTTGTTCGATCAAAATAGAATTATATTATGATTGGTTTTCTTTTTTTTTTTCTTTTTTTTTTTTTTTTTTCTTTGTTGTATACGACATATTTTAGAAAAATATGCGACAAGATTGAAATAGCAAATTTTTACGTACGTATAGTAACAAAAGAGAAAAAGAAAAACAAAAAATATGATTGGAATGAAGGAATCAATCGAATTATTTCGAATTGATTTTAATTGACATATAAAATAAATCGATTTTAATTGTTAATAAACTTACAAGTTCTGCATCGACAGGGATCGTGCTTGTCCAAATAATGACTTAGTGTATCCCAACCACCGCCAACACGTACCATAACGTGACTACGTAGAATACGAACAAATATGAGAACTTTGGTGTCTCCAATGCGATATTTCCCTTCGGACACACGAATCATTGGGAATTGTGTCGGACACGTGCATCTCTCGACTAAATCTCGAACCTGGAATTGAAGAAAGAAAGAAAGAAAAAAAGAAGGATAAAAATAAATAAATAAATAAATAAATAAATAAATAAATAAATATTATAAATAAAAGAAATACATTTTATTTGTTTCAATACGATCCACGTATGGATTAAATTTATTTACATCTATAAAATTTTCGATATTACATAATGAAATATATATACGTACGTTTGACGTTTATTATAAATCGCACGAGTTGTATATAATAATTTCTTTTGAGTTAAATTCCTCCCCCACCCCCCCACCCACTCCAAAAAAAAGAGAAAATAAAAAAGTAAAAAAAAAAAAAAAAAAACAAAAAAAAAGAATAAGTAGTGTCATTAAAGTTACATGATCATATCGAGAGAATATAACCATTTATTATTAAAATAAAATTTAATCATCTCTTGTTTTACTACATGTGATAATGCGTGACCCGTATATATATATATATATATATATATATATATATATATATATATATGTATGTATGTATAAATAAATACTTGTATAGTTTTAAAAGTCCACGAGAATATTAGATGGAGGAGAGTAAAGTTTTACGTAATAAAAGGCGCGCGTCCGATGATTATAAATAAAAGAGTGTCGTCGTCGTAGTTGTCGCCATGAGATTTCTTATCCACGAGGAAAAAAAAAAGAAAAAACAAAAAAAAAAAAAAAAAAAGAGAGAGAAAAAGAAAAAGGAAAAAAAAGGAAAGAGAAAGATAGGGAATACAGGAGAATACAGAAAAGAAGAAGGAAAAAAAAAATCAGGAGAGAAAGAGTGAGAGAGAGAGAGAGAGAGAGAGAGAGAGAGAGAAACATTTCTCGCTAATGCCACGAACGCCAGCATGTAATTGGCTTTACACGGGCGATTCTGTTTTTGGTAAGCGTGACTCAGAAACGAACACGCCGGAGAGCATCGGTTGAAAACGATTGAAAAAGACGCCCGGCCGTGTAGCACAATTTTACCTGGTTCGGCCTTGTTAACGAAACGAACGCCCATTTAGGACCGGCACCGACTTGCTCTTCCAAGAATTTCGTTTCCTCCCGTACCTCTCGCCGCGTTAATTATTGCAAGCCTTATAGTTCTCTCTGTGTCTACGCAATTCTCGCGAGCCGATTTGAAAAAGGTAAAGAAACGAACTTGGTCGGTCTCTTATCGTTACCATTCGAATCGTCTAGTCTCGTCTTGTCTTGTCTCGTCTTGTCCTGTCCTGTCCTATCCTGTCCTGTCCTGTCCTGTCCTGTCCTGTCATGTCCTGTCCTATCCTATCCTGTCTTGTCTTGTCTTGTCTTGTCTTGTCTTATATCTTGTCTGGCACGTTTCTTCGTTTATTCGTTTTGTTGTTTTTTTTTTGTTTTTTTTTTTTTTTTTATTTTTTATCTTACACCTTGATTAATTTATTATCATCGGCTTTTTTTATTCGGACAATTTTATTTTTCTTTCGTTACGACGCGACGATTTTTCCATTAGATTCGCTTGCTTTCTTTCTTTTTTTCTTTTTTTTCTCTGTGTTCTTTTATTTTCCTCCCCCACCTCCCTCCATTCCCTACCTAGTACGTATTAATGTAATAATATGTACGGTTTCTTTTTTTTTTTTTTGTTAAATATATTAATCGCTCTCATAAATGTACACTCTTTATTGACCTTATTTATACAATGAAAAAGAAAGAAAGAAAGAAAGAAAGAAAGAAAAAAAAGCAGAGGGGAAAAAGAAAAGAAAAAGTGGAAAAAAAGAAAAACGATAAACGTCTCGCGCCAAAATGATCGACTTACTTTAGCGTATCGCGGAGTCAGTTTTTTTTTTCTTTTTTCTTTTTTCTTTTCTTTTTTTTTTTTTTTTCTTTTTCTTTCCCTTTAAACTCGTTTTAGCAAATGTGAAAGTGTCGGGTGTTCTAGACAAGAATGAGTTGTAGATTTTGCATTTCTTACAGAAAAGAGAGAAAACAGAAAAGAAAAGAGAGGAAAGATAAAAAGTAGAAGTAGAAGAAGAAATGATACGTTCAATTATCGTAAGACAATTTTAACAAATAATTAATAACGTTTATACGTGGCGTGAATACAATTTTTTTTTTTTTTTTGTTAATATCTTTTATATATTTTCAAGATTTTTCCTTTTTCTTTGCTCACTTTCTTTCTTTATTTTTCTTATCCTTTTATTCATTCTTTCTTTTAATTAAACTTATACTTACTTTTTACTTTTTTATTTTTCATTTTTTAATCTTAATAGACGATTTTTTCTTTCTCGATTAAGGAAGACAAAAAAGGAAAAAAAAAAAAAAGAAAAGAAAAATTTATAGCAGAACCTCTTCTTTTTTCATTAAAAAAAAAAAAAAAAATTATTAACTCCTCCGAAAAGTTTCATTGACTTTGATTGATCCAAATTTATCGAAAGTTCTTATTTCTTTTCTTTCTTTTTTTTTCTCTCCCCCCCCCCCCCCCACCCACCCATTCTCTTCAATCCTCGACGAGTTATACGAGAAAATTTCGTGAAAAAAAAAAGTATAATTTAGTATGTATTTGATATTTTGGAGAAGAGAATGAAGAGGTAAAAGAATAAAAAAAAAATGAAAAAAAAAATGAAAAAATGAAAAAGAAGAAGAAGACGTAGACGTAGACGAGGACGAAGAAAAAGGATATCTCGTAGAGTAAGTGATTTTGCAAGTAGCGCAAAAAGAAGCGTGTCAATATGAATGTCAGAGTGAAAGAGAGGAAAGATTTTAAACACATCTTGTAACATGATGGCGGATGATTAGAAAGGCTTCGGAGTCGGTAGAGGTAAAAGACCGTGCTCTTCTACGTGGAATGTCAAGGGACGATGCGACAGGAGACATTTCAAAAGGAATAATTTGTAAAACCGGTAAGAATAATTAGAAAACGTCAACGAAGTATTAACAGACAAGAAGCATATTATCGTTTTCTTTACGTAGTAAGATGAAAGAGAAGAAAATAATAATGATAATAAAACAACAACAACAACAACAACAACAACAACAATAAAATAAAATAAAAAAGAAAAGAATTTCTTCGGGTCTTCTTCCGTCTTCGTTCGTAAGCTGCTTATCATGCGCGCGTGCGTACAAAAAGAAAAAAAAAAAAAGAAAAGAAAGAAAGAAAAAAAAAACATTGGAAGAAAAATAAAATAATCACTTTTCTAATTCCCACTGTGTCGTGAGAAAAACCATAGCTAATCGTTAGAATCCTTTGAACGTTCTCTCTCAAATGATTCTAACGAAAGATTAGAATGTAACACGATCGTTTTACATTCAAAAATATGTAATATATATATGTGTGTGTGTGTGTGTGTGTGTCTAAGTATTTATATATAATTTATATAATATAAAGTTAACCGATTAATTAATTGACAATCAATATTATAATTTATTTCTAATTCTAATCGATTAAATATATAAAAACGTAATATAAATCTATATAAGATCATTGATACTAATATATTATAATATAAATTAATTGAATAATAAATTAAATATTATAAAAGTAATCATGTAGATAATAAAATATAAATAGAAAAATTTTTTATAATTGACTTCAATCGAATTATAAATCTTCGAGAGGAATGATTGAAAATAAAAATTTTTCTCATAATATTTTTATTTATAAAAGATCATCTTTTTAATGTTATTTAAGTAAATCACGTTGTTCGCGATAATGTTATATAGTAATTTATCTCGTGAGAGAAAGAGAAAGTGTCAGACAGAGAGAGAGAGAGAGAGAGAGAGAGAAAGAGAGAGAGAGAGAAAGAGAGAAAAAGATAAATAGATAGATAGAATAAGACAACGTTTAAAGATAATAAGAACGAATTTGAAGATAAGGCAAGAAGCAAGAGATCTACTCGAGCAATATGTCATCCGTGAACAGCACGCGGACTAAAACGCCACGAGAAGATATATATCTCTAGTGTCATGTCGTGGAAAAGGATGCGCAGAGCTTTAAGAAGAATAAACGTGAGCGTTCATAAACGAACGGGCCGTCGTGCGAGGCGTGAAGAAACGTCCGACGTACACATGAAATATCTCTTTCTCCTTCTCCTTTTTTCATCTTATTCTTCTTATTCTACTACCATAGCTTCCATTTGAGATTCGTCAAAGAAAAGAAAAAAAAAAAAAAAAAAAAAAAAAAAGAAAAAAAAAAGAAAAAAAAAGAGACAGAAAGATAGAGGGAGAGAGAAAGTAAAAGAACATTTTTTATATATTCTCCGCAGGGAATTTTAAACGCGCTGAAAAGAATAGAAGAAAAAGAAAATAAATAAATAAATAAGTTAATAGATATAAATGTAAAAAATAAAAAATGAGAGAGAGAGAGAGAGAGAGAGAGAGAGAGAGAAATGACAAAACAAATGGAAAATAATTTATTCGATTTCGAATGAGACGCGTGCAAAGGAACTAAGTGTAAATAATAAAATGTATATATTAGAGAATAATATGAGTAAATAATAAATAAATAAATAATAAATAAATAATTATATATATATAAAAGTCACGTACGCATTTATATAAAGTGAGAGATAAGTTCGTTCGTTCTATCGATAAAATTTCGATTGGCGATAAGGCGAAAAGAAATGTTAGTAGTAATAATAATAACAACAACAATAATGATAATAATGATAATGACAATAATAATAATAATAATAATAATAATAATAAAAGCTGTCCGAGATAGTTCGTGCTCGAGAAAAGTTTTCTTAGACGTCCTTTTCAATACCGAACGACGACCGACAATTTGCCAATGATCGTGGCAAATCGAGCGATCGATCCATCGTACGGGCATAGGTTATCGATCGATCGATCGATACGATAACACTGAGAGACTCCAATCGCACGTTATATATATATATACACAATTTACATACGTATGTATATATATATATACGCACATATACCTTGAAGAACGGGCAATGTCATAGTACTCGATTTTTAACCCATTTTGTTATCATCGAATCGATGATAACAAAAATAAATCTTCTCTTCATTCTTCTCCACTGTTTCTCTTAAATCCATCCCCCTTTCTCTTCCTCCAGAGATAATACTCATGACAATAGAATCGACGATTTTGTTTCGTATAATTTCTACGATCGTTAGAATATACATGTTTTTATTTATTTATTGCATACGTACGTACGTAATTATTATTATTATATATATATATATATATATATATATATATATATATATATATATTCAGGTATTCGATCGATCATCGATCACTCATTGTCCTTATCGATTAAATTCATCGGACGTTATAAATATGTATCGTTTATGTTCGTAGCAGCACCCTCGACGAGACGTTGTTGTTCGATATCGACGTGGTTAAAAAAAAAAAAGAAAAAAACAAAAAAAAAAAAGAGAGAGAGAGAAACAAAAAAAAGGGGGAAAAAAGAAAATACAGTAAGATAATCCCATACTATATTGTTTTTTTTTTTTTTTTCCTTTCCCCGCGATTGTTCGAGAGTAATTTTCGAAAGATGCGATAGTAATGAAACAAAAAAAAAAAAAAAAAAAAAAAAATAAAGGAAAAAGGAAAAAGAAAAGTATGCGATGATTTTGACCTTCCAATTGGAAATTCGTTGATCGATTCGTGAGAATAACGTAATAAACGTTTTATTTCCTCTCGAATGCCCGCGAAAAAGCTGTTCGGGCTAAACGAAACGAAACGAAACGAAATGAAACGAAACGATACGAAACGAAACTAAACGAAATGGCGATAAATCAACAGCGATTCTCTCTCTTTTTCTCTCTCTCTCTCTCTCTCTCTCTCTCTCTCTCTCTTTCTTTCTTTCTCTCTCTCTCTCTCTCGAACGAGTTTCATTACGATTCCAATCGTGTACGAGGCGGCGTTCCGCCTGACGTCGTTCGCGAGTATCCACTTGCGTCACGCGGCGTACCTCGTCCCAAATATTTATTTAATCGCTCCTCGAAACGACAACAACGACGACAATGACGACAACGACAACGACAACGACAACGACAACGACAACGACAACGACAACGACAACGACAACGACAACGACAACGACGATGATTACGACTAAGACCGGTCGGTTGTTGGATCGATCGATCGATCGGTCGATCGGTCGATCGAATCGATTCACAAAATCGTGTCGCATCCTTCTCGCGTCGTTTTCTCTCTGACGTTAATTAAGCGATTTATCGTGCGAAGGGTAGCTCGACTTCTATTATTATTCGACTCGATTTCTCCGTCAAGAGAAATTTTTTTTTTTTTTTTTTTTTTTTTTTTTTTTTTTTTGACAAAAGAAAAGCAAAGGAAAGAAAA